>NC_141760.1:75903203-76205703 GCF_982258835.1 Parasteatoda tepidariorum
TTTTCCTTTCTTTTTGATGCATAAAAGATGAAAGGTTATTTTTTACATTTTTTTATCTGCCTCATATCAGTGAAAGAAAAAGCATGAGAAAAAAGCGTAAGCTTTTAACGAAATTTAATTAACTATTTTTTATTAATAAGAACACTACTAAGAAAAAGTAAGTAATTCAATTAATTTAATTTTATCTGATGTTTCGAAGAAAAAAAAACGTGAATTTTTTGATGTTTTTGAGATATTATAAAATGCCAAACTATAATTAAAATCAAATAGCGAATTTAATAAAGCGGATAAAGAAACCTCGATTTTTTTAAAAGAAATAATATTTTTTATTTAAAACTATTTTATTATTATTATTTTTTGTCATTTGTGTGACGCTCTCTTGGAGAAAAAGTTTCAGATCCTGATTTAAATTATAATTTTTTTCTTACATATATATCTAGAAAATTGTTAATTTTTTTTTGGAAAACTTTTGATGTTATGATTTGAAATTAGTTTTTATCGCTTGGAAGATTCGAGGTTATTAAAGCCTTCCAGTATTTAAACTTCCTTAACACTTTTCTTTTTTCAACTATTAATAGTTGAATTAAAATATTTTTCTCTTGTTTAAAGAATTATTGGTGTCGAAATTAAATATCGTTGAAAAATATACATTTTCAATGTTTTTAATTTTACTGTTTTATAAGAAATAGCAAAGCGGTGGTTTCAATTACTATTGAGGTTTAAAAAATACTGAAAAAATTGGGGTCATCCTCTATAGTTCAACTAGTCTAGGTTTTATTTAGTTACTTCATTACTGATTGGCTAAAATAGATTTACTAATTATATATCTATTCCACATATCTATTCAATGATGCACTGATTCATTTATTAGCTTCATTGCTTCCTTTGCTCAATTTATACAATCGTTTCTTCATTCAATCATTCACTTACTCTCTTATACACTCATTTATTCACTATTGTTTATTCACTAATTGTTTAAAAAAATCTTTTAGTAAATCATTTTTTATTCTGAACTGACGAATAATTATCAGAATCATCCAAAGAAAAAGGGGATTGAAATCAGCTGAAACAAATTTTATCAGAATTTTATCAATTATTTAATTAAATAACTCTTTCAAACTATTTGAAAATATTGACTTTAGTATTATTAACTTGAAGCTCTTTTTTTTAAAAGTTTTGAAAATTTTAAAACTATTATTTAATACCCAAACACGATTAGGGTATAATTTGTGTCATGTAGACCAAAGCAAAGTACAACGTGAATAAGATATACAAGTAAATACATAAATGGACAAACTATAGTTTCAGTTCTATAAATAAGAAACTTCCTCAGTGTCTAAACATAGGAAAATTTTTTTGACGTTAATGCACTGAGCAAGGTTTTCGCTTATTGACATGAAACTATAGTATGTCCATTTATGTATTTACATTTCTGTATAATTGAGGTTTTTCTTTTGCTTCAGTATTATATAATAATTTTAAGATATTTATTCTTATTTGATATTTTTACTGGTATTGTTATGTAAGTCTGAGAGAGTTAAATATCTATGCATTTAATAATGTAAAACAGCCTTCATTATATATTGTATTTTCAGGTATTTATTTTGTTTATCAAACATAGTGAAGTTTTAAATATGAAAATAAAAAATTTTTCTTAACAAAACTACATCAAAAACTTTTTCAATATCTTTTTCAATGTCTTTTATTGTTCAAATAAATGAATACCTCATTAAAAATTTCGTTCTGAAAGAAAGATATGATTCTGAAGATAAAATTCAATGAAGTATTTTACAATTCACGAAATTAAAAGTGACATTTACTGTCGGGGTTTACAAACTATAATAATTTAAACTGACAGCTCATTAATTCTTAAATTCGAAAAACACATCGAGCTCTCAAATAGTCTTTTTATAAGTTTTAATTTCAATACCACGTTTCTTTAGTTTCTTGAAACATTTTAAAGTATATATATATTTTAAAAAAAAATTGAAATTTAGCCTTATACTTAACGTTGTTTAATTATGATTAATACATATTGTAGAATATAGTCTTCTTAAAGCGAATGAAAAGTTTAAGTCAAAAACGTATGACGTTTATTCCTTTTGAAAGACGATATACTATTACTTTAATTATTTATGCATTCGTTAATACTATAAATATGCTTCCTGAGAACTCCATATAGCATATTGATATTTTAATTGAGTAATTTAAATATCAACATAGATATCAAGAATAGTTATCGTAGTTATTCAAAATTTAACTTAATGAAAAAGACTTCAATTATATTTATTAAATATTCTATTCGAAATCGTAATATGAATAGCTGTCAAAGTGATTATTTATTTAAAATTTCTTCATTTCTCTGATATATATCATTGCTTATGTAGCATTTAGTAAATTTTCATTTTTGATGAACAATTTGTTTTTAGTTTTTTTTGACGATCACAGTTTCAAAATATTTAAGGTTTTTTGAATTTTTATTTCCTAGTTTGTTAGTTTCGATTATTTTTTTAAATGAAATTTTAATTGTTAAAGAGTTTAAAAAAATGTAATTGTAGGTTTTTCTCGGAAGAAAATTCTGTTCGTATACTTAAAGCTGTCCTGCTTGGAACAAAACAGTGAAAAGTATTTTTTTTTTTGCAAGGTAAACGTTATAAGTCACACTGTTCTATAGTATTGCTTCCAGATATGTGATTCATTGGTGATATTTTCCACTACATAGGGCTCTTAAAAGACGCTTTCCAGTGCAGTTTGAAAATGCATCGTATTATTACATTATCCATAATAGATAATTCTGTAGCATAATGATCGCTATATTTTTATTAATTTAAATTCTGAATTTATTTATTTTTGTTATGCTTTACTATCTTCTTATGACATTTAATTATTCCCTTAAATTACTTTTTAGGTATTTAACTATTTTTTTAAACTTTATTTGAAATAAAAACAGTTCAGTAAGCTGTTGTTAAACAAGAGAACTGTTAAATTTAATATTGATAACCATTTTATAAAACTTTATAATTTTATTTCGATTAAGTGTCTTACATAATAAGTTTTTCCGTATAGGAATTTTTAATAATTTCAGATCCCAAAGAATTTTTCTTTAAATATTTTATAACAAAATTTCAGGAAATACTTTGTTAAAGCCGATGGATGAAGGTACACTATGTGATTTATTTATCTAGATGGTATGGAAATTCAGTCTGTTATTTGATCAAATATGTATGAGCCCAAAAGCGGAATTTAAGTGAAACTTGGGAAAAATAAATTAGCTCACGTTTTGAGCCTAAAGACACCCTAATTCCCCGCCAGTTTCTGCAAACTTGGCGATATTTATTACCCACGCTGAATTTAAAATTTTTCTCTCTCAAAAATTGGAACTATCTTGGTAGTCATAAAAATAGGTCTTAAGCAACGTGAATTTTTAAAGAAATGTCTGTAAATATTAGTTCTTTTTAAGTTTTAATGATACTAAAAATAACCAAATGACTTATTTTTTAAGACTTTATGGTTTTTTGATTTCATGCTATGGGTTTCAAGATTTACTTTTATACCTTGTGTGTGTTAGATGCTGTTTTAGTCTCTCATTTCGGATATTTGGTGCAAAAGGCTTTGAAGTATAAATAAAATAATATTAAGTCCGGTTTTGAATTATGATTAAAGCGATTAACTTCAGTTTAAAATTTTTCTTAACTTCATTTTAAAAAGCACACCTTTCTTTAAAATTCTTTTAAAAACAAAACTTAAAAAAACTTAATTTTGTGTGGCTCAAACTTATAATTAAGTGAAAACATACGAAACTCTCGCTAGCTATAGAAATTGGCATATTTTTTTTTGAATCACAGCATTTTTTATATTTTATTTTACAACCATCGTTGAATAGCTGACCCAATTTTTAGGTTTACGACTACTATTGTTCAACCTATGTAGCCGTTTTATTTTGAACCCAAATCAGAAGACAAGGAAACTCCTAGATCAAGTGTTGTAATTTTTTTTAAAATATAAATTTCATGTAAGGAAACAGAGGCCACAAATAAATCACTCTACTGTGAGATACACTGTAAAAAGAATTAAGTATATTATTGTAATAAAAATAGATTAGTAAAGAGTAATATAAGAAGTAGTAACATTGGAGGGACAAGTAGTTTAGTAGGGTCTGCAACTTAATGTATTAAAAATTTCGATTGAAATATGGTCACGATTCTTTAAAATCTCAAATTTAACATCATAAACTTATCAACACATGCTGATATAATATTGGATGGTTACTTGAACATTTTTTATGGCATTTATATCTGGTAGAAAAATTTATTGATTCAATCTGCTACACCATCTTCCTAAATTAAAAATTGTCAGCTACTCTAACCAAATCAGGTGGAAACTACTATCGTAAAAAAGTTTCAGACAAACATATGTATAGAAAAAATAAAATTAGCAAATTTTAGGTAGATACAAATTAAACACAAAAAATGTGGGTTGTTTAAATTTAATTTGAAACATACGAAATTATTCTTGAAAAAGAAGATGGAATGAATTCATATTTAAAGCATATAAATAACTTAAAAAAGCATGAAGATAAAATTAAATTTAAGCTTCTAATTCAATTAATTCTGCCAATATAAATACACATTCGCCAGATAAATTGTTTTAAAAAAAAAGTGGAAAGAAAGAAATCTACTTCTTTCTCTGAACAAAATCAAACTATATAAAATATAGTTTAACAAAAACTTACAGCGATGGATTTGAGAATGAATCTCTTATTAAGATAATGATTAGTTAATATCTGAACCATAAGCTTAATTTTTTATTCTAGTGATATATAATCAGTACTTAATATTCAGAAATATTTCAGCAAAATTAGTATGTAATAAAACTTAGATTAAATTCTAAATAAAGCTAATACTAAAGTTCATAAGACTTTGGGTATTTTTTCTCCATATTTTATCTAAATTTTCCGCTGACAGAAAGAGTTTAATATCTTATTTCTTTGAATTTTATGTTAAAAAAATGACGTTAAATACAATATTCCCTTATAAAAATTTTATTTTCCCATTGATATAACTTTTATTGAATAACTGAAATGTGCATGAATATAGCATGGTGACAGAAACATTATTTGAAAAAATTACAATTCCTAAAATATTCTACGAAAAACAATAGATGGAAAAGCACATTGTGACAACGCATTCTTTTTGAAGTTACTGAAAAATATCGTATTGAAAATATATTTCTTCACTTGCGTTTCGCTATACCTAGAAAATGTAAAAGAAGCATCAACTGAATACCATTTGCTCACATTTGAATAAAAAGCCAATTTATTTTTTGCTGGTCAAGCATTTTCGTTGTCAATTTTTGACTTTGCAATGAATTTTTTCCTTTTGAATTTTATGCTCTGTTTATTTTCTTTTTATGTAATATTCTACAAAGCAGTACATTCTAATACAGAAATTTCAATTTAAGTATTTGCTTAAAATTAAAAATTGTAATTGAATTGATTATTACGTGTTTTTTGTAAAAATACTTTATTTTATCACTGTAAAAACTGTGGTGTAATATATCTTCGAATTTAATGTTGAACAATCTTAAAATTTGTGTGAAAGAACACTCATATTTAAAGTTAACCTCAAATAGAGCTTTCATGTTCAATTTAAAGGGCTTATAAAAGCTCTAAACACCGAAAAGGCAAAATCTTTATGCCCAGATCACTCTCCTTTGGATCACACGTTAAATACTTTCGTTTCCGAAAACTCCAGTGTTGTCACGTTTTGATTTCTTTAATTGTTTACAATCTATATCGAGTTGGCGAGTGTTTGTGACTATGTTGCATGTGGCATGTTCATCTGCAGGAACTCCCCGATAAAAATTAAGTTTAAAGATAAAGTTCCCCGACAAAAATTATGATTGCATGTTTTTAATTATATAATACGAATATTTATATTTTAATTGTCAAGCTGCTGTAAACTGCTTTAAATAATTTTATAAAGTATAATTTCTATCTTTTCCTGCTCTGTTAAGTCTAGCTCGGATTCGACTTAATATTCTCTTTACTACTCGCATGTTTAGTTGCCAAACTCATTTTGTTTTAAGAACTATCGCATTTATGCAAACTGAAATACTGATTCTTTCTTTATACTGTCTCGTAAAATAATTTTACTAATTATAATATGCATCATTTTTACTGTCATTGTAAATTTTAGCGTTACTAAATAATAAAAATGGTTGTTGTTGGTGGCTACTTCACTCCATGTAGTAAAAGCATTTTAGGTGTATCACAGCATCATGAAACCTTTTTGGGTTTTGGTGTAGAGGGAACACTCAGCGGAACACCATTTTGATGCACAGTAGTTGTCACCATTTTTGGTGTTTGGATATAAGAAGTAAATTTATTATTATTTCACATATATTATAATTTTATAAACATCATTGATTTATATACATCATTATTTTATATACATCATTATTTTATATACATTATATTATATTAATTATTTCAGAAATATTTGTCACAATATCACTATCAGATATTTATTTTCACCAGACAAGCATTTTTGTAAGAAATTCTTGCCTTTAAAGGATTTTTTTTCCTTTCAAGTTCATTGTTCTATACATATATTTTTATGAAACATCCTTCAGAGCAATACAATCTAATATAGAAATTTCTGTCTTAAATAAATGTTTATTGTTATTAAGAATAATTAAATGATTGAATTAATTGTTAAGAATAATTTAAGTGTATTTTCTTTAATTTAAAAGTACTATTTATTAAAATATTGAATTAAATATTTTTATTTAATTTAATTAGGTAACAGAAATGACAGTGAGTGTTAGAAATATTTTTCCCTTAGACAACTTAGACAAATTTATTTTTGCTGGTCAAACACTTTTGTTGTCATTTATTGACTTTGAAAATTTTGCCTTTTTTATGATTTTTTATGATGTGATTATGATTCTTTTGATCTAATACCAATAAAGATATATAATTCAATATAACAATGCACATTTTTCTAATACTGATTTAAAAAAACAAACAAACAAACAAATAAATAAATAATTAGATCTTATTTTTTTAGACCTTTTTCTTTTGCTTTTAAAGTATTATTTACTTAAGCATCTTCTTTCTTAGATGATATTAGTTGTTTTCACAAATACTTGATATAATATCGCTGTTATGTAAATTTACTTTTTACTGGTCTCGAATGTTTGTTGTCAGTTCTTGACATTTTAATGAATATTTGCCTTCTGATTTTCACTATATTTACATTTCAAGTTAATACTTGATTATTAGTTTAATTTAATTCAGAATTGTTTAATATAAAATTGTATATGATGAGGTAAAAGCCTAAAAATTATAAATAATAATCCGATCTTATTTTATTATTATACATATCTAAAGATACATAATCTACATATCTATATTATTACGCGTCTCTTTAATGTATTTTTATTAACATACATTTTATACTAATTGTGAAAGATACATAAATTGTTTTTCTAGAAATGTTTGTTGTAGTATCGTTATGACACTAATTCGATTTTGCTGTTCAAGTATTTTCTTTCTAAATTCTTGACTTCGTATGAATATTTAACTTTTTGAATTTCATGTTTTGAATATTTTCTTTTGATCTAACGTCCAAAAGAGCATAACAATTTAATAAAAGAATGTATTTGTCAACGTAAAGAAATCATAAAAATAATGAGATCTTATTTGATTTTGAAGTATTTTTTTTTATTAAAGTATACCTTTTCTTAATTGGGATAGAAGTTTTTTTTTTTAGAAATACTTTATGCTTTATTTTTTTGATAACTTGTTTTTTTTCTGGTCAAAAATTTTAGTTGCCAATTTTTCGTTTTGAAAAGAATACTTTCTATTTTTATGCTCTGCATATTTTGTTTAAGCTAACAACATGCACTCTAAAGTAAAATCGTTATTCTCCGTTAATAGTTTTATATTTAAAAGAATAAATAGATCTCATATTATTGTAACAATACTTTTGTTAAAATACTTTTTACGAATGATAGTTATAAAGATTGTCAAATTGTTTTGAATAATTGATTCAAATCATTGGAATGGAACGCATTGTCATAAGTAATTAAGAATTGTTGTAACTGAGATAATTTTTTTTTTTAAATCATAGTAATATTTTGGATCTATGATAATATAAAATAGTTCCTAAAAATAAATTAAGATAATGAATCTAATATCTTAAGTAAGAATTGTGAACTCATGCTTGTCTTTTCTCTTCAATTTTAATCTATTTGTCTAAATATTCCATCGGTTTCGGTAATTTATTTTTATCATGCAATTGACAATTACTCACGATTAAAAAAATAATGTTTTCCTTATTTGCGAATTATCTAATTCGAATATGATATTAGCTGTTTTGATGGAATATATGATGCTTATAACTTCCGATAGATGGCACTATTCAAATATATTTGAAGTATGTTGTTACAAAAAATACGATAATTCTTCTCAAAATTATATGATTAACAAATTTTCAGACAGTATTATGGTAAATTGTTGATGCTACTGAATTTGACAAAATTTCTGCTGACAATTAGCGATACTGGATGAATTTAATATGCTTCTGTTACAATATAAATGAAATATTTTAGAAAATTGAATATTTTTCTATACTTTTTCTGTATAATAAAAATGAAATATTTTAGATAAAGTCATAAAAATTCGTCAAAGTGGAATAGTTTGCATAAACTCAATATACTTCTGTATCTAGTAAAATGCCCCATAATTTTACTAGAATCTAGTAAATTCTAATAAAATTATGGTTTTGAGGAATTATAGTTTAAATTTGAAATAATGCGTAAGTAATAATTAAGAAAGTAATATTTAAAGATAGAGTAAAAATAACAATATATTTTTTATGATTTAGTTTGCATCAGTGTTTTTTTCTCAATTTAGTATTTTCTATTTACTTTGTTTTATTCTATATGGTGCATTATAATTTGAGGGCAAATATAATGCAATTATAAGTTTAAAATTTCTGAAAAGAAATTAAAGTACATTTTATGCTTTTTTTTAACCACTTTTACACAAATCTCACCATAATTGCCAGGTTCTACAAGGAAACTCACTTCAAATCTAATTAAAGGGTAGAATACGTTGAAAAAATCTTTTAATCGAGACCGTAACCGAATAAATTTTTAACTAAGGGGAACACGTTTTAATGAAAAAAAAATACATCTTAGATTAAAAAAAAGGAGAAATATTTTTTTCGTTACTGGTCTTTACTATGAAGGATAAAAAAGAACTTTTTTTAAAAGCGTTCTAAGCCCTTACGAGCAAAGATTCTGCTGATTGAGTTTCACCATGGTCATAAAAAAGTGCCCTAACGGAAGGGCTTACAAGAAACCAAAAATTAGATTCATTCTTTATTCTTTTTCTAACACATTATTAGAATTATTAATTGGACAGATAAGAGTGATACGCTTTCAAAAGTTTTTTTCTTTTAATTATTCGTTTTTTATGAGCGAAATTTTACTTGATATTAGAAGCAAGTTTTAGCGCTTGTTATGAATGAAAAGAAATATATTTAGAAGGTTTAAATGAATTTTAGTTAGTTTAGTTTCAGTTATGCTTATGTAATAAATATTTTGATAATACTTATATCTTTAAAAATTATGATGTAATGTTTAATCGTTTAAAATTTAATCCGTAACAAGGAAAAGGAAATGCATTTATATTTTACAAAAAGTCATTTTAATTTTATTTACTAAATAATGTTAAAAATGGTACGCTGGTATTTGTTTTTAAAATAAAAGTTAGAGGAAAAGTTGTAGCATTTTTTATGCACTATGATATGATATAAAAATTCAAAGCTACGGAGTTGAACATTATTGTGAGTATAAACCGAAAAATGGGTCTGTCATTCTACGGTATTATAATGCAAAATAGATCGAGCATTATTGCTGCCGATGACGTAACACTTGCTTCACAATAAAGAGACTCAGGTTCGAATCCCAGCGATAATTAGTTGATTTGTTTTAGCTCGCAGTGACCACAGTGCCGGCGTAAAATATTCTCAGTATTAGACGGGTCATGAATCAGAATCCACTTATCAAGCTAACGATGAGGGGTTTTCCAATTTTTTTAATCAGCATAAATAACTAATCAACGTAACAACGTAAATCAACGTAATAAAACGTAAATTTGTGTTCGCTAATGAAGGCTAGTTTGCCCCATTTTTTGATCCTTCTTTTCTGGTTTGCGTTACAGGATTTCAGAGCTAAATATTGATACCCGTAAACATAATGATGAGTTAGCTACTCAACTTTGGTTAGATAGATAGAGTTGGTTAGATAGATAGTTCAGAGTTATCTAAAAAAGTGATTAAAGTTCTCATTACAATTTGGCAGTGTTTAAAACTGTCTCAGTTTTATGTATATATAGATCCAATGAGATATAATAACAAATAAAATTTTTTGTACTCTATAAATGATAATGGGGTGTTTAAATGTTCAAATTTCGAGTGCTTAGACATTTTTACTGGTCTAAATTCTTTAGGGTATTTACAATTTTTCCTCGATTAGCTAAATGCTCATTCTTTGTACGGGAAGAAGAAATATCGTAAACAATCAATGGAGCGGATTTAATTATGCATAAAACTAAAAACACTTGAACCAATAAAATACTTTTAAAAAACAATCATTTTTTTTGTTTCTTGCAATCCTTCTCGGTGGCTTCGCTAGATTACGCAAAACATATTTTTAGAAAGTAGGCTTATAAAATAAAATTAACTATATTCAATATCTTTTTAAACCAATAATGATGTTACTGATCATATACAAAAAATTATGGTCACCACGATTAAGCAATTTTCTCGTTTAATTTGCACTTTAGTATGTATAAACAACTTAAGATTTTCAAGTTACTCTTCACTGTATATTACTTTGATTCATAGAAATGCGTTTCAAGAGAATCAAGAACAAAATGAACACATAAGTACAGATACTAAGGTTCAGTCATAATGAATCAAAGAAAAATAATTAATAAGAAGCATAAAATAAACTCTCATCGTAACTCTTTCTTGATAAATTGTAGCTGTAATCTACAATCCCCAAAGATTTTATCGTGTATATAACTAAAAATAAAATGAATCTTACGCAATTTGTTTCATTGTATCGTAATGCTCATCTAAAAGAAAATTAATTAAAGACTCCTCTCGAACCAACGAATTAAAAATCTTAGGATGATTTTTTTAAAATAGGAGCTGGAATTTCTCCTTGATTTTTCCGTCAAAACGTCAAAATTCTGGCAGAGACAAGCACTCAAAACCTTTCTTATATAATTATTTTTATAAATGAAAATAATCAATGTTAGTAAAGAATCTATATTAAATTTCCGTCGAAATTATTTTCCATTATCTAACAATGAATGATTCTCGCGAACAAACCCAAACGACATAGCTCGAGGGATTGTGTAGTTCGCCAATCCTTGCTTGGCACTGAAATATCCGTCGTTTCTATACAAAAATAAGCCCATTTCTGCAAACGCGAAAGCTCTTGGCAACATTCCGAAGTATTAACACATAATGCTATTGCAAGAGTTATCATGCTTTAGCAGCCATGACATCTTTGACAAAAGCAGCATGAAATATTTACGAAATGAATAAGCTGGTGTAAATCACCAAAAAATAAGTGTGGAAAACCGGAGTCCCTTTGTTTTCTATTGGAATAGTTAGTTTATCAATATATTTCAACATCATAGATTTCATTCAATTCAAATTTGTAAAGCATTAATTATTTTCCTATAAAGGGTTTCAATTAAGTTCTCACTTTCAAATCTAAAATGATAATACAACCAGTTTATATTCTAGAAAGGCTAATTATTCTTTTATAAAACCGTGGCACAATTGCACAAAGGGGTTGGTGATCTTAATTATTTCATGTAAGGAATTGCGGGAGAATTATCTTGTTATATAATTCAATAAATTAATCTTAATAAAATACTAGTTAAGATGTTTATAACTAGTTAATTAACAGTTATTTAGTAATATTTATGCACAAGATCAAAGGCATCATGTTTATAATGACATATTAAAATAATTTTCTGAAACATAATGTTTTTATATTTTCAGAACAAAATCATTAAATATTAATAAAGCAGTTAAATATTAAATTTATGTACCCATTTTGTAATTAACATGAGAGAAATAAATTTTTGAAATATTAATAAATAATATTTAACTATCTTAAACATTTTTGTAAAATAAATGACATTTATTTTATTATTAAGTAATTTCATTTACTTATTTTTTATTGTTGTTGTCTATCCTCGTGTTTTTAAATTTTATTTGTTTAATTAATTTTTAGCAAAGTTAATGTAATTTATTAGTTTAAATAGTTTATTTCGGAGAGCATAAAATTTTAGATAGTCTAATTCGTGATTGAAGAATATATATCTATAGAAAACTTCAAAAGTATTGATTTGCATTAGTCGTCATTTTAAACATCTTGAAATTTGGAATGAAAAAAAAACTAAATTATTAAGTGCATGGTAAAATTGAAAAATTCGGATAAGAAACAGTAAAGATAACCAGATAGGTTTTTACTGACTATATTGAATTTCGATACGTTACTATAACATCAATAGTAGTTTTATGATCTTGAAGCTATTGTTGGAACACACCATACTCAACTTTAGACAAAATAATGCACGATATTTAAAGCATGCTTACTAATTCAACGTGAATGCATCTAAATTTACTTTAAAAATATGTGAAAAAGACGATTGAAAAGATGATTAAAAAATGATTAAATTGATTAAAAAGATGATTAAAAAATGATGATGATTAAAGAGATGATTCTTGGGTTTTTTCTTAAACCGTGTTCGAGGTCTTAGTGTTAAAAACCGACTTATATTCCATTTTTTCGAAATTGAAATGGTTTTATTTTTGATAAAATGTTTCTTTATTTTTCTTTTATTGTAGTTGTTTTTTTTAATTCTCTTTGCATGATTCGTATAATTGAAACACAAAAAATTTTTAGATGCGCACTTTTTAAAACTTCTTACCGAATGTGTTTCCATGAAAAAAAATGAAGAAAAAAACAAACAAAATAAATATAAAATTAAAAAATGCGGCTAAAACAAATTATGAACTTTTAAGAAAAGGAAAAAATATAGCCAAAATTACAATTTCTCAGTTTAAAACTAATTTGATCTCCAAAAATTAATTCGATAAAATATGAAAGAACTGAAAATGTTTAAATGATGAAAATTTTTTTTATTAACCGGATGAACTAACCGGATGAATTAAAGTTTCAAATGCCTAAATAATTTAAATATTTAGATTCCCTTGAATAATTCTGCAAGTTAATTGAGCACTGTTCAAAATACTGTGAACGAATTTAACGAAAAAAAATAAAATTGGAAAATAGTGTGGAAAAAAAAGGAAAACGAAACTGAAAATGGTTTAAACAAACAAAAACTCTTTTGAAATTAATTTTTACATAAAAGAAATATTTTAACGTAGATTGAACACGTTTTTAAAACAGAAAAATTAAATCTTTTGAAGTCAAGACAGAAAGTCACGTAGATGAGATTAAACATCAGAGACTATTTTCTTGTTATCTTATTATATAAAGCGCTAATACGTACGTATGTATGTATCAATAAAACCGATGATATTTCTTTTCTCGCGCTGGCAACAGTTTTCATTTTTAATTGATTGGATTCGGCGCGCAAGAGCACGTAGTGAGCAACCAGATAACAATAACCAGAGTGAGCATTATCAGGTTGTTCAATTCAGATTCATGCACTAAAAACATGACAATATTTAATTTAAACTCAATTAGGAATTAATTAATTAATTGAAGTGAGAATGCTTTAAAAGGCCGCTGTTGAATTGATATTTTTCTACTGGGAGCTACCCAAACGTCTAAAAAACGTTTAAGTGTTTGTATTGAATACATTGAATTTTTTTTATATTCCGCGTTTATTTATGCATTGAATTTTCACGCTTTAAAATGCAGAATATTAGTGAAGCAATATTTGATAATTTATTTTGCTAATATGTTTCTTATTTAGCTAATGTTTTGATTTTTTCACCATGTACAATCTAAATAGCTAATATACTTTTTTAAAAGCCAATAAGAACATTGGTAGAATTCTTCTACATAAGTACAATACTATGTCTTTGATGATAAATTACTATGTCTTTGATGATAATATATTATGTCTTTGTGCTAGAACATTGTGTTCATTGGCGAGCGAGCGCAGCGAGCCATGGTTTACGGCGTGAACCACATAGGATTGCGTAGCAATTCTCGGGGGTTGGCGAGCGTTAGCGAGCAGGGGGCGGAGCCTCCTAGTATTAATTTATTTTTACTTAACGGTTTTTTAAAATTTTTTTTTAATAGATGGTGACTCTGTGTTCCACAGAGTCACTGTGTTCACAGAGTCACTATTATAATGAAGTTTCTGAAAAAAATAATGTAATGAGGCTTTATATATGTATTGAAAAAAACCACACTGTAAAAAATTCCAGTTCAAAATACGGTGTTAAATACCGACATTTTGGTGAATCATTTGTAAAATCCATTCTATCGTAAAATATTATGCCGCAATGTTTACAGTGTGGGGGGAGGAGTTATCGACAATGCCAACCTTCATCTATCAAAAGGTACCTCGTGATTGAATCAAGTTAGCATGTCTTATATACTAGTGAATTGATGTTTAAATTTCGTAGTGGTACTTACGCCACAATACTCCCTCACCAGAATTTTATCAGGGATAGAATTTGATGAACGGATATTACTAGTTGCTGTACTTGTGAAAGTATCGGGAGAGCTGGTTTTTAAGGTCACCGAGTTTTTAAGTGCTGAATGTGAGAGGTGTATTAACTTCACAGTTGTATTCGCTCCTGTGTTGCCATTAGCAGTCGAGTGTATGCAGGCAGACGTTGTGTCAAATCAAGACGAGACTGAGTAGCAACAGCGTGAGGAGGTAGATAATGTATCAGTCACAAGTAGCAAGCCAACTGTTCAATGTGGACCATCCAACGAAGTAGGCGTTACCAGATCGCAGAGGGCGTTTCTGCGTGTTCAAATCACGTTCGGAGGTCACCAACGTCAGGGGAGGAGTTATCGACAATGCCAACCTTCATCTATCAAAAGGTACCTCGTGATTGAACTTGAACTTGAATATAAGATTTTCTGAAGTACCTGCCCGCGAATGCGGGCACCTCACTTCTTCAGCTGTAATGAGCCCTTAGGCGAAGGTGACTGTTGGCTTTAAAAAGTATCAATTTTCACAGAGGGGCTGTGGACGTCTTGGAAAAACAGGTTGGCTTGGAGGAGATCTCTGTGTCTAAGGCTTTTCTGGTAGTAGAGATCGGAGTAGATTTTGGAGATCTGGATCTTTGAGAAGTTCTTGCATTTCCTTGAATAACAACAGGAACCTGGTTGCTTTGTCTGAGGCTTTGCTGGGCTGGATGGGTCTTTCTCTTGGTCTTCTTTTGGGTCTTGCACCACAGCCCGAAAAACAAGCTGGGTGCACACCTAGGCAGTTTACACATTTCGCCAGTTCGTTCAATGGTTTCGTACAAGTGTACGTGAAATGTGCATTGGCACACTTCATACAAGCAGGCTCAGCAGTGCAAGTCTTTTGTGTGTGCCCAAACTGTTGGCATCGGTCGCACTGTATTTCGTGGCGCCCGCCACGAAATCTCTCAATCTTAACAGGAGAATCTAAAAGTCTCCTGATACTGAAGATATCGCTGTGGTTTCCACTATCTGGCAAGATGACTAGGTAGAGGGGGAGGAGCTTAAGTTCCTGGCCCCACCTCTTCCTCAGTTGCTCGATTCTGATTGGCCGCAGCCCTAAATCTGTGAGTTCTTTCTCGAGATCGGGGATTTCGATGTCTGTGCTAAGACCTCGGACGAGGGCTTTCAAATTTCTACGGGTGGGTTGTAGAATTTCCATAATCGATTTTTTCTACTGGAGTCTCGACGATATCCGGGGCTGCAGTACTAATAGGATCTGACGGTGAATCTTCCACTGTGGGTGTGGAGGCGATCTTTTTCTCCGGGCGAGGGGGTTCGCTATCTGATTCTGGTTCCGTGCATTTTTGTGTCGCCGTGTTGACGCTGCATTTCTTTCTTTTCTTCTTCTTTTTGCTAGATTTTGAAGTGGTGGAGTCAGTCTCTGGGATGGTAGTAGAGATTGGCTTCTCGATGTTGTCAGTAGCTTCCACTGGGGTTGGCTCATCTGGGATTGTTGGAGTATCAACTGAAGTTGTTGTCTGAGAAACTGAGAAACTGTAGGGTCCTCTGCTGATTCTATGCAGGCATCGGTTATTGGGGTTATCTGAGGCTCTGATGTCTCCGTTTCAGGGTCAGGACTGGTGGAAGGTGATCTGGTGAGGCATTCTGGGAGTCTCGAGATGCTTTTAAGATCCGCATAACGAAATTTCAGCCTGTAGCAGTTTTCAATATACGCCTTTCCGCGTGCTCTTTCAATCTCAGCATCGATGTCTGTTGCATACATTTCGGCTTTATCGAATTCGTTGTCGAGTAAAATCTTTTGCATGTTGTCGGTGATATACTCCTTCGCTTCTTTCCTGATCGCATCAATATCTACATGAGCTTCCGGAACACGGTTGGGTCGGAAGACCTTCCCTCCGCGGCCGAATCGGTACGTTGACATGGTAGCGCCGAGCTCAGTTATAAAACAACTTCACTCGGTGAGATCCAATGCTCGAATGGATTGAATCAAGTTAGCATGTCTTATATACCAGTGAATTCATGCTTAATTTTTGTAGTGGTAGTTACGCCACAACTGTAATACTTATTTAATTAGGGTGATTAAGTGATTTTACGATATTTATTTCTGTACAAATCATGGTATATCAGATTTTTAATTTGTGATATATTCATATGAAAAGTACCGATATTTCGAGTACCTGGCGTAATTTGATCCGGAATTTTTTACAATGTGCTAAATTTTTTCGATCCAAAACTGTTTTTAAATCTATACAAGTACTTTCAATGCTGAAGGACAAAAAATCAGGAAAGCTTAATCATAATTTGTTACTTTCAGGTAACGGAATGTCAATGTTTTACTTTTAAAATTTACCGTTAAAATGACTTAAAATATTTATCTTAGTTTAAAAATTCTTTGATATTTTGTAGTAAACTGTTTAGAAATTGCAGAGATATATTTAGTTAAACTTAACTTTCTAAATAATACAATAAATTCAGCAAAAATGTATAGAAAACCAAAATTATTTAGAACTAAACTATTTTTATGGCAACTAAACTATTATAAGCATCAAACTAGAAAAAAGCCCCTACTAACTTCTTATGCTTATCCTCAATTGACTCTTCCAAATTATTTAAAAAACCCAATAAAATAAAATACATTGATTATCATGTCACAAAAATCAGTAAAAAAAATTCCATTCATGTTTTAATTACAGCCTACAAAAAGCACAATTAACTTTGATGATGATTAAAAAATATTTAATTGCTTTTATTAATTCAAGTCATAATAATTGTAATTTTAATACTAGTAATTTTCGTTAAGCCAACAATAGTAGTAAAAAAAATAATAAATGATAGTTGAATTATTGCATTTTGGCACATGTCTAAATTATTTGACTGTTACTTGCGCCTGGCTAACAGAAAAGTACCCAAAAAGTGTTTATGCACAAGTATCTATATCTAAGAAAAGAGTAAATGTTCACACTTAACATCTTTGAGAATGTATTCTAGGCAGTTAAAAATTACTAGAAAAAGTGTAAATCGAGTAAAAATATCGGTTTCCTAAACCTAGAAATTGCCGTGCATTGTTCGAACTAAACATACATTCGAAAGCAAGTATCTTTTAATATTTATTTAAATTAATATGCGAAAATAGCAAGTATATTAGAGTAAATGTTGTTGAA
This sequence comes from Parasteatoda tepidariorum, assembly GCF_982258835.1. NCBI lineage: Eukaryota > Metazoa > Arthropoda > Arachnida > Araneae > Theridiidae > Parasteatoda > Parasteatoda tepidariorum. The sequence goes on from NC_141760.1 coordinate 75,921,107, forward strand.
TATTTATAAACCAAATATCATAAATTCAAAATTTTTAATGCTTCAAGTTGAAAGAATTTTAAATAAATATTCAAGCTTTGCTTACGGTGCTTAAAATTTTCTATCGTCGAGAAGAAACTTAATAGTTGGTACATTAAATATTCAAGAATAGTTAAAATATATATTATACGTGATTGAAAATGCAGGAAGGATTTCTTTTTTCGTGAACTAATCTGTATTTCTTTTATTTTCCTTTCCCTTTTTTGCCTAAATGTATTTGTATTTTATTTATTATGCTCTCCCAGATAGGCGCTTCACAGCTTACTGGGAGCGAAAAGTATAAAAATTATATATTTATAGCAGATTGTTTTTTTCCAAATATTTTAGTGACCTATTATGTACATAAAATGCTATAAAATTTTTTATAAAATGTTTCTTCATAATAGTAAAAAACAACATTTGTTTTTAAGCTTAAAAGTAGTGTTATTTTATATGCAGGTTTGATAATAGGGTGAACTTGAAATAGCAAATTCTAAATGTCAAGCAATTTTCCGTAGCTAATCAGCAAATAAATAGTTGGAAAAATAAGTATTCTTACTTAAATACAGTTGTAAATAGTGTCATTGAATTCAATAAAATCTAGATATTTAACCTATTTAGATTTTTATGCCTTCTTCAGGAAGTCTATTCTTTCAATAATATGGGTTTTAATATTAAAAATAATAAGCAGGAGGTGAACCAGGTTTGAATCCCAGCGGTAGTTGGTCGATGTGAATTCCGCATCCGGCTAACACCGACCACACCTGACGTAAAGTCTCAGTGGTAGACGAATCATGGGTTAGAGTTCCCTTGCCGTTAGGTTAACTGAGGGAGGATTTCGTGATTTTCCTCAGCATGTAACACAAATGCGTATTAGTTCCATCAAAAAGTCCTCATCGAAGGCACATTTCTCTCAGTTCTTTCTCCAGGAGTTCCCTTGTCTTCTGGATTGGGTTCAAAATTGCAAGCTAATGGAGTTGAATATTAGTAGTCGTAAACCCAAAATTGGGTCGGCTACTCAACTTCGGTTATAAAAATATAATTACGCTATTGATAGCAGTTTTATTTAATAAAAATATCAGATTAATTACGTTTACTGTAGCATTTTTCTTTAAATAGATGTTTTTTATTTTAACTTTTGCTTCACTAATATAATTTAATCAACAGAATTCTGTTTGCTTCTTCTAAGAAACTAAAAATTGTTTCATGCAAAATATTATTACAGTGCTTAGGTAGATAAACGACCATATTTAGATATTTATTTGTGATTGCCACTAGTTTTCATAATATAAGAAAACGAGTTCAAGTTTATTGTTTGTGGTAAAATATTAATGTAAAATATTTAAAATACGCTCACTTTAATTTTTTTCAAAATTTGAGAGTATTTAATTCTTGAAAATGTTAATCAGAATAGGAACTGAAGGTCACGCGAAAAATTTTTTTTCTTCACATTTGCGTGCGTAATCGATATTTTTTGTTGCAGACAATAATTGTCAATAATTATCGCATATTCTATATTTCTTGTAATGCAGTGTATTAATGTTAAACTCGTTTATTAGACCAAAATATAGAAGTTAAGGTGGAACACAAGTATTTATTGAACCTAAATATGACAGAAAGAAAATGTATTTTTAGATATTTTTAAAATAACGAACAGTCAGTGCATGTTGATGCAAATCTAAAATTCTGGGCTTGATCCTAGGGGAAATAAATTCGACTCAGTGATACTCATAATATATCATAAGGATACTTTTTAAAATATCGTAGTGCCTCTTTTTTTAGTAATGCTACGATTAATCAATTTTTAATTGAAAATCAATGCATCACCCAGCACTTTTTATAGCAAAAAATAAGTAAACAAATTATAGTCAATCATGAAGTAAGAGTTTCGAAAAATTTTTCTCACCAATTAAAACACGCTTTGGACATTGTTTGAGTTATAAAAAGATAAATTAGTTACAAAAGTCGTCTGCCCATTATGCATATATTTTATTAATCTGTTTAAAATATTAAAAAATGCTATTATTTGCATTTAATTTGTTACTAAGACCATTTATGTTTCTTAGTGAAGTCATAGCAGAGAATTGAAGCCAAACACAAGGCATACGTTTTTGTTTTAAAAATCTCTTTTCCGCTCATTTATATATGTTTTACTTATTTTTAACAAGAAATAAGATAAATACATCCTAACAGCACGCAATTTTTAATAATTTTAACGTTGAATACAAATGTGTGTTTTGAGGGGATTCACTACTAGGAATAAGTAAAAGAACTGTTGAAAAATCATAGAAAAATTTGTCATTGTTAAAAACTTCTTCCTCAAAAACTCAAATAAGTTTCAGATATCTAATATATATAATTCTCTTACGTGGCTCCCAAATTTTGGCTGTATTTCTTTTCCGCCGGTGGCAAAGTTTGCTTTGTTTTGTTTGCGTTACTATGTATCTTACACGGCGAATCGACAAATGATTGCCGCTAAAAATGTCACATGCCAAATCTAGTTGAGGTGGCTCAACATATAGCACTTTTAAAAACGGAAACTGAAATAACCAGAGAGCATCAGCTGCTGCAATCTCATACTATTAAGCTAGGCAGAAGTGAGTAGTCTTTGTCGATAGATCTCCATTTTAGTATTTTGTCGAAAGCGCTTTTTTTCACGAATTTATATATTACGAATTTATTTGACGATTTTTGATTTACATTACGAATTTTACTATAGCACATTTCTAATAGGTTTATCGAATTACATGTCATTTATTTGAATTCAAATTTATTTTAATGACTTAGTATTTACTAAAAAGATGTAATTTTTTTAAAAAAAAAAAAAGTTTTTATATGGATTTGAATGATTGTTTTAAATTCTTAGAATTTTGTGCATTTGCAATGTACCTAAGTTAGTAACGAGAGAAGCAAACCAGCGGGTTGGCGAGCGTTAGCGAGCAGGGGGCGCAGCCCACTAGTTGTTTGAATTATATAATTATAAATTAGGTACAAAATACTGCATGATATAATGTAAATATTTTATTTTTAACAGTAAGCAGTAAGGAATATAAAATGTGGAACCTAAGACGAAATTAAAAGGAACAGGCAATTACGCAAGCGAAATGGAGAAGTCTCGTTTGACTTAATGAAATGGTAGGGACGTGGTACGGTGATCTGGTAATGAAAGGTGAAAACTAAATGTCTTCAAACATTCTCATTCGGTTGGTTCTTAAAAAAAATTAATGAGATTCTTAATAAGGAAATGGCATTTTTGGAACAAGCAGAAAGAGCGTGTCGTATATTCATTAAAACCATAATTGTTCCATTCGCAGTGTTTTTATTTCATCAACTTTCATGTTTCTCATTTTGCATATGTAATTTTATAAAATTACACCATTTTCTGTTAGGAATTATGAATTACTTTTACATGCAAATGAAATAACTTTCAACTGTATTAAATTAATGAAGTTTAAGCGTGTAGCAATTTAATGTTTAAAATTGTAGCAAGTGAAACCGAATTTTTTGTGATACGTAATATGTCTTTTTTTAAAATTATTTTACGTTTACTTGAACAATATATAAAAAAAATGAAATTAATAAATTTTTAGAAACATTTCTTAAAACATACACTGTGAAAAATTCCGGTTCAAATTACGGTTCCGGATGAAATTATAGTAAGACAGTAATAATAATTACCGTAAAATCCATTTTAACCAGAACATATTACGAAAAAAAATCTGACATACCACAACTTTACAGTAACAATTACCTCAAAACCGCTGAATCACTTTTATTAAATAAATATTACTGTAAAAATTACGGTATTATATTTTGCAATAAAAATAGCTTCAATGGTAAAATGGATTTTACGGATGATGTACCCAAAGTGCTGGAATTTTTACAGTGAAGGAAATATTTCTTAGTATATCTACTAGTCATGGACACTATCAGATTTGTTTATTAAAACAAAAAGCCTGAACTGCGCATGTCCGTGTATTACATACTAGTATCTGACCATAACCGCACATGCGCAGTTACTTTAAAAGTTGGAGAACATAATGTGGAATGAATTGTTATTGCTATAAGACTCTACTGTCTTACAAATTGCAAAAGAAATATGAAATCTTCTTTTTCATATGCATGTTGTTAAACTTTCAATGAAATCAGATGGAAAAGATTTTATGAACCATTTAGTGTGTAAAATTACGTTTTGAGAAAATGCCATAGAATACTTGCATAAGCTTATTGATAACGATTATTGATACGATACTTATTGAATGCGATACTATCGTGAGTATCGATGTATTAGTTTTTATTATTTGATGAATTACTTTATCGTGAGTATTGATGCATAAATCTGAATTTAAAAGCATTCATATTTTGTGTGACGAAAATATGAATGCTTATAAATTCAGATTTATTGAACACTAAGTGAAGTCTGTTAATATAAATACAATTCATTAATCGAATTTACTCTTGTATTCATGAAATTTTTGAAAAAATATTCAAAAACATAAAAAAAGGAAACACCCAAGAATTAAAATATTCACCAAGACGTTATTTTTAACAATTTTAACCAGAGATAACGAAACTTTTTTTAAGGTTTTTTTTTTTCCTTTCGAAAAAATAAATCAGTTTACGAATGAAGTCCAATCCTCTTTTCTATAAAACTTACAATGGAAAAAATTGATCCCATAGATTTTGAAGAGTACAGAAAGTTGTCTGGTTTGGGAAAGATAGCGATAAATTTAGAAAGTTTTCCTAACAGTTCTTATCTTTCTCAGTTTCTGATGCTTTAGACAGGCTATTTGAAACTGTCCAACTGGAGAACTGATAACTTCGTAAGCTATTATTCGAGAAAAGATAACTAAGTTGAAGAGGGAACGTATGCTTTTTTTTCCCTCTTCAGATTTAAAGATGAAATTTTTATTGTTTTTCTTTTTTTTGTTAAATGTGTCAAGTTTAATTTCGAAAAAAAAGTGAAATTATTTATTCTAAATCTGTGAAAGATGCGGTTTTTTTCGTAAAAATAATTTTATCTCATATCCTGTTTAGTATCTTTAAAAATGTCATCTTAAAAATTGAATTTGCTGTCGAAACACTCGCTGACTATTAAATAATTTTCAAGACACATGATTTATTAAAGGATTTTAAAAAAAAATTGTGCGTTTGAAAAATATCGACCATAAATTTGATTTTCTAACTCAATAATGTTCCCTTCGTCTATTATAAAAATATATGAATCATATTGAGTGTCATAAAATCAACTGGAAAAATACTGAAGAAAAAAAAAATCATCCCCCAACTTTTTTTTTTATTCATTTGAAAATTGCTTAAAAACTATTTTCATATTTTAGTTAAATATGTCAAGTTTATTATTTTTCTTAAATAATATACAGGGTTATTCATAATTCCCTCCGCCTGTAAACATCATTTTTCTTTACTAAAACTAGCTTCAGTGGTACATGTTACTGCCATCTACCGGCAACTGCCTAAATTAAAACTTGAATACTTTCGGAATAATTTCATGTGCTCTTTTTGCCACATTCGTCTTCGTTTTTTTACTATAACGCTTCGAAACCAAGGAGGGAATTATGAATAACCCTGTATTTATTCTAAATATGGAATAGCTTTACGTGGAAATAACGGATCTATGTTTTCTGTGTGGTATATGTGAAAAATCATCAAAAATATCTTATTTGTAATCTGAACATGCTCAAACTTTAAAATATTTTTAGACACATTTTTAATATAGATAACTTAAATGCTATTGAGCTTTTGAACATCTTATATGAACTTAATTTTCTTTATGTCACTATTTCCATAGTGACCAATTTTAAAAAGTATGTATGCACATGTTAATTGGAAAAAAATTCAACATGAAATTACCGATGTAAATTCAGATCAAATTTTTTTTATTTGACAAAAGTTGAAAAAGATCTAATGACTTAAGGATGGAGAAGCGGTGGCTCAAAGGTTAAAGAACTGAACTGTAATAGCGAGGAACTGTTATTGGGGTTTGATCCTCGGCTTGAAGCCCACTCAGCTACAGATCTAAGCAGGGTAAGAGCTTGTCTGGGAAGTTAAAGTGGCTTGCATGCAGGGATGACCATACTGTCACAATGACCACTGTATGCCGTTGACCATGAAAATGTGGAGCCTTTAACTCCATGACCCCCTGGCTCACAACAGGTTGTAGTGGGAATGCTTTACTTTTATGTACGGGCCTAATATAATTGAAATTTGAAAAAAAAAATTGCGAAAGTAAACTATTAAATATTGCGCTATTCTTTGTGTTTACGGAGATGATGAAAATTGAAAATCATATTCATAGCTGAAAGTTGAAAACAATAAACTGTCTTCTAAACCAGCCTTGTCTTATTTTTTATAAAATAAATCTTAATCTTTTAAAGTGCGCACATAATAATGAGAAAAAACTCTGCTTTTAAGTGGTTTTCAAAATTCGTATAAATTTAACAGCCTAATATTAAATGGATACACTGTTCAAATTTTTAAAAAAAATCTAAGGTGAAACTTCGGTAGCTCAAGTAAGATTCTTTAAACTAATTAAATCTTAATAAATAAATATATCTTTACTTTGTAGGAACTATCACTAATCATTTTGTATAACATAGTTTCATAAATTTCTTTGTAGAAGAGATTTTTCTCAAAAGTTCATTAATTAAAAAAACTGAAATATATTTTTTACTCTCTTTTAAATACTGCAATGTATACATATTAACTAATTTATCTGTCTTTAAATGTTATGGAGTTAGATTTTACTTGAATTGCATATTTTTACGTTTCCTATCATATTCTTATTAATCATCAATGTGTATTTAGCGTTTTTCTTCTTCCTTTATTTTTTATTTCATTTTTTTACTTCCTATGAAGTTCTTTAATGGAATAAAAGATAGTATTTAGAAATTTAAAATAAAGAGCTAAATTTCGAACTAATTTATTTAACTGTTCTGTTTATCAATTTATTAAAATATTCAAAGCGCTTTTTTTTAATAATTATTTAATTTGATGAAACAATGTTTAAATTGTCTCAAATATACAATGTAATAATTGTTCAAATAAAAACTTATTGAGGAAAACTTTTCCGAAATAATAATAATTGAGTTAACGATTTCTTTGATGAATAAAACATCTCTCATAAAAAAAAAAGAACTGGATGTATCTAAATGTCTTATTTCTTTGCATCATCTCGTTTTAAAGTTGAAAAAGATGATTCTGATTTACCATTTATTTTGAAGTAGATATTTTTTTTTTTATAAAAGTGTATTCTCAAGTTTTGCATAGTGATTTATTTATTGATTATCAATATTTTTCTATAAATTAAATTTTTTAAATTTTTCATCCTGCACAATAAGTACAAGCGTTTAGAGATCTGTAATTTATGTGCAAGATTTGTAGTAAATTATTACCGATACTCTAGCAGCAGCATCATCTGCTACAACGTCAAAACATTCTTGTAATTATTATGCTTTTACAATTAGCATTATATGCTGCGCATCCCAAAGCTGTGCTCTAAACAAATAAAGACATTTTAGTGATAAAAATATTTTAGTTACCACATTTTAAATCAACATACAAGGTCAATTTAGTTTTCTCTTTGTTTTAACAATGAGTAATAATTGATCATATATTTAATGAGAAGATCAATGCTTTATAACACTATAGAAACTGTGATGCAGTATCTCTTCGAATTTGGATTTTGACAATCCAAAGGATTGTGATGCCGATCAGACTGTGTAGGGGGCAGGGAATTGTCCTTGCATCAGAAAGGTCTTGGATTCGAATCCCGGGCAAGGCATGGATGTTTCTTTCTCTTTCTGTGTGTTTTATGTCCTTTCTCCTTTGTGTGTGAAAGTGACCCGCCCTATAAACGGGTTGTGGTTGTGTGAATGGTGTGGCAGAAGTCGAATTCCTGGCCATAGATTGCGCCACTGAAGAACAGGAGCAATCACATCCCCACTGCCTAAAACAAGCATACGGCAAAAAAAAAGAAAAAAAAAGAAAAGGATAGTGATAAGGATCATAAAAATAAACATTCACACACATTTTAAAAGGACCAGAAAAAATAATGGAAAAGAACATAAACCAAAATCCGTACATACACACTATTAGTGAATTATTCTTATTTTCGAAAATTTTAAGCTTATTTCTTAATCAATTACATTAAATTCAAATAAAATAAAAAATCAATAAAAAAAATAATAATAGAATTTCCTTGAAATCCGACTGAACTGAAAATTACCACAAATATATGCGCCTGAAAACAAAATTAATGGACGAATAATGCTAATTCTTTTAAAATAAACGTGAAAAATCACCAGACTATTATTGACACTGAAGATGCTTGATTGATTTCGATGATAGCTACTATTGAAATAAAAAAAAGTTGTTTACTAAAAATCAAATTAATGGAGAAATGTTACTAATTCATTTTGGAGAAACAAAAAATGAAAAAATCTGTCACTGACTCCAAGGATGCTTAACTAATTTCGGTAATAGGTTTTTATTCAAATACAAAAAATATAGCTACGTACTGAAAACCCGAAGTAAATAGAAAAATAATAATAATTCGCTTAAAAGAAACTTAAAAAAATTGTATACGTTCATTTTTTGCATTGGCGTCATTGTTGCTTAATTAATTTCAGAAAAAGGCACTTTTGGTATTATGGTAATTGATACAGTTTTAAAATGCATCAAATATACTAAACAAAATTCAGGTACAATTAGTATATTTGGCACCTATATAAAAACCAAAGTTGCACAGATTTAATACAGAAGCAGAGGAAAGAAGTTTTTTTACGTTCTCCTGAAACGAATAAGTATTAGAAAAAGTCACTTGATTGTGTTGATTTTGGTATAATCTCGAACAAAACATCATGCCAAATGATACTGAATACAGTTAATCTTTGTTTTGACGGGATAGACTGCTAAAGTCGTGTTTTGTTTTGTCTAACAACAAAAAGAATACGGCCAGGACCAAAAGAATAATAAATAAAAAACATTGGATTTTTATCAGCTTTATTAATTGTTTTGGTACATTTATTTCAGTTTTGTGCATGGTTTCGTAGATTTATTCAGTTCTGATTTATAGATTGTTTATTTTTTTTCACCAAGTACGGAGAAACAGCTTTCAGCTAGTTACAAAAGAAAAATCACATTTCAGGCATTGATTTTTTTTTCAGAGATTGATTTAAAATTTGGGCTTAAATTATCAGATTGAACGTTGTAGGAAGTTTTTCTGTCCCCGTCTTTTATGTGATCAAAATGTAATCTGGAACGAAATTTTTTTCTTCACCCCTACGCGTATATAATAGAAACTGATGTGAAATTTACTATATAAAAAATCGGTAGTTTTGATTTCAAATATTTAAAAGTGTACAATTGAAGAGTCTTTCTTTTTTCAAACTTTTGAGAAAATTCTTTTGAAGTCTTTTGTCAACCCACACATTTCCTTAAAGGTTAAACTGGTTATTTTTTTTTAAACAGGAAGTTTTGTCGTCTCTTTGAGTAACAAACGGGTTCAGAGATTTTGCTTGGCTAATTTCCAAAGATTTAAAAGTTTTTTTTTTATTCCGTAAAATAAATTTTTTCCTTTCAATTGATCCTTTAAACATTTTTTAAACCATTATTACTCTTCAAGCTTATTCTGTTTATTCGTTAAAAAAAATTCATGCATAAGCATGAAAATAAAAACAAGTTTTGAATTTAAATTACAGGGATGCGTTTTTATATAATATATTTTGCAGGATAATTTAAAAACTTTAATATTCTCTCTCTGTATGTCTGTATATATATATATATATATATATATATATATATATATATATATATATATATATATATATATATATATATATATATATATATATATATATACAGGGTGTCCCAAAAGGTCGTTTACAAACTTAACATGCTGGTCTGTCATATCATGATGAACAAGATTTACATAGGAACTTGTGTCCGAAAATACCTATTGGTACAGAAATACCTATCGCATTTTTTTAGAAAGAGTTTTGCCGGATCTGATGGGTGACGTTCCAGCCGCTACACGCCGAAACATCTGGTTTCAGCATGATGGAGCGCCTGCCCACTTTAGCTACGCTGTTCGAGAATACCTCGTTAGGATTTATCCTAATCGCTGGATCGGTAGAAGCGGACCAGTCCCATGGCCGCCGCGGTCCCTCGACCTGACTCCCCTGGATTTCTACCTGTGGGGACACGTGAAGTCCATAGTATACGAGGCACCTGTAACATCGGACATGGATCTTATCGCCAGGATCGCGGAAGCGGCAGCACGTGTCCGTGACACTCCTGGCCAATTTGAACGGGTTCGTGAATCCATGCGCCGACGCTGTGAAACGTGCATTGTGGCGAATGGAAGGAATTTTGAGCATTTGCTGTGATGTAATGATGTTTTATAATAAAAATCATATTAACACCACTCTCGATATCATTTTTTTCCTCCTCATCCAAACCTGCACTTATCGCCCTCTAGCGGTCTCAGTTTTAATTTTCGGACACAAGTTCCTATGTAAATCTTGTTCATCATGATATGACAGACCAGCATGTTAAGTTTGTAAACAACCTTTTGGGACACCCTGTATATGAAGTATGAATAAATGAAGTTACATTTTTTTGTTGTTTATTTTTCTAGTTTTTAATTAGTTAGCTTTTATTTTGTCAAAAAGTTTTTCTTTAATTTCTTGTCAAATATTTATAATTTTTTTACTCTTTTATTTAAATCCTTTTTAATTTATTGGTGTACTTTTCTTATTTTCATCGTGTTTTTACCTCATATTATGATACCTGTATTTGCAGCTTAAATAGATTGTTTTTATAAATTTCGTTGAGAACTAATGAAAGACTGGTTTAGTCATTAAATGTTTATAATGAAAGTTTTTTTTTAAAAAAAAAGGTGCCTCAGGTTTCTTTAAAACATATTTTTCAATTAAAATTATAAATCATCGCTAATGTTTAAATCATCGCTAATGTTTAAATTGATTTTTAATATGGTTAGTAAGGAACCATCAATAGCCAAACTAGCATTTCTTTTTCACAGGCTTCTGAAAAACAGTCTGTAATCAAAATTGCCCCGTAACTGTGATATATATGCATGGGAAATTAAATTTTAAAAGCCGGTTTTATAGAAGCAGAAACAATTCCACCGTTTATAATCCGTTTCCGTTATATTCCGTTTTATAATCAAAGCGAAAACTTTTGCTCCTTTTTGATTATTGACTTTGGCCCAAGCGCTAACCATATTTCGAATTTTTATATATACCATAAATTGTAAGGCAAAACTAAAAGAAGTATAAAAAACTTCGCAGTTTTTTGGCTCCCAAAAGCTTAGTTCACTTAAGAAATCACAAACTCTTATTACTCCTATTTGGGATGCTTGGCGAAATTAAAAAATAAAATAAAATTCCAACTTTTTGAAAATTAGTTCGAAGCATGTCGTTTTTTTTAAAAAACTAATTTGACTGAATTAGTATTGAAAATTTAAAGCTATTAAGCCAAAAAATTTTTTATCTTTTTTTCTACTGATTTTGATATTAATAAGCAGCTAAAAGGCATAGTGTGAAAAAAAGTGCACAAATAATTTATCTTGATACAAATAGTAATCAAGTATGCTTTCCTTTTTCAATCAGCAATTAAAATTTTTTTTAAAATTCTAAATTTACCTATGCGAGTCTGAAAATCCGAAAATAATAATTAACATAATTTTATGTAAAATAAAAATCAATCACGATGAGGTCATTGATATAATTATAATTTTTTAATTACATCGATTGTGAAACAAAAAAATTCAATTCAATAAAATAAATAAAAAGTATTATTTTCTTTGATTACTATAGCTTTCCTATAAAAGATCGGAATATAAATGCTGAATAATCCTTGGCATGCATTCTTAAAAAAGTTTAATCTTACTTTCTTATTTTAAATTTATATTTTGAAAAGTTTGATAAAAATTAAAAAACTTTATACAAGATCGTGAGTTTCAATTATTTTTCGTTAAAAGTAAAGAGGTTTTTTATTCCTTTTCTTTAAATGTTTTGAAAAATATATTAAGAAAAATGCTTGAAAGAAAATTAAGCAGTACTCACATTTTATGTTATTATGATACTCTTTGTTCTTCGAGAATTTATTAAAAGTAAAAATACCAAAATATGTATTTGCATAAAATTCATTTGTTGCAATTTTGAAAAGAAACAATAAATTTCTAGTTGAAATAATTCTACGCATTTTTTTTGTGGAATGAGACTTCTAACAAATAAAAAGGGTACTAAATTTGTTTGGTGGTAATATTACAGTAAAGAAAGTAAATACGAAGGAAAAAAACTAATTTAACTTCTTTTCAATTTAAACATTTTATGAGAGAGTATAAAAAATTAATTTAAATAAGAAACGGAAGAAGAAAATATGAAAGAAAAAATAGCTTCCTTTTATTGCAGGTATCTGGAAAAAAAAATGAAACTTCGAAAAGTGTTTTCAATTTATTGTGAAATGGCTTTCTTGTTTATCACCAATATTTGAAATTAATTTGACTGTAAAATAAATTGTAAAAAAATTTGTAAACTACTTCTGGGTAAATGTTTCAGCATTCTAAGACTAAAACTGTGTAGTGGTTATTAATGTGTATTTAGGAACAGTGATAATGATTGAACAGTTAAAATACAACAAACTATGTGCACTAAGAAACTAAAATTTCACGAATAATTTCTTTTCAATTTTGATAAAATCATTTTCTGGAAAGTTATTTGAGCTAATATTTCGACAACTTTAAAAAAATGACTGTTTTCACTTGCTTGAGGATGGGAGTTACGTCAAAAACTTAATGCATCTAGCGTCTACACATTTGTTCAAGAAATATCTCATAAAATAATAGGAATGTGAGTAAATGAGTACTCAATGATTGCTTGAAACAGAAATCAATAATTCGATAGCTTTAATCCCTTCATCATCCATAAACGGATTTACACTGAAACAAAAACTGCAACACGAGTTCTTGCATGTTTGCTTCGTATGCCTGTTTAGGCCGAGGGGATACGATTGTTCTTGGTTTACCAGTGGCGCCATCTATGGCCAAGTATTCGACTTCCGCCACACCCATACGTCATACCTGTTTGTAGGGAGAACCCACTCATACATCCATTCATTCATCCACAGATCGTAATTTCTGATCTGAGTCTGAGAAAGATTGATCTCCTATCCAGTACCCCTAGAGGCATTGATTTGCTATGGGAACATGGGGGACTTTGCGACTTGACATATTTAACGTGCATCAGTCACCATTTACTACAAGAGGAGCCTTCGGCCAGCGGGGTTTGAACCCACGAATTCTCGGACATGGACCCAGCTCCCTTCCGACCAGGCTATCTCGGCAAACACACGAGTAACGGAGCAGTTTTACAAATATTTGAGAGTTCAAATTTTGTCAAAAATCTCATCACGAAATTATTCATAAGAACTAACGAAATATGTATCTGTTGAATCATCGAGATTATTAAATCCTTGAAAAGGAAAGTTTCATTCTTAAAAGTGCTTGCATCCAATATATATATATATATATATATATATATATATATATATATATATATATATATATATATATATATATATATATATATATATATATATATATATATATATATATATATATATATATACATACATGTTGTAACACCGAAATGATCAATTCTATTTCTCTTTATTCATATAGCCATCTAATTTTAATATGGCTTATATTATCTTGTGACTTTACAATTGTAAAGTTATGCCCATCACTTTTGACCTGCTTTAGTTATAGAAAACAACAGTAGCTAATTTCATCATGCTGTGAGATAATTTTCAATGCGAAATAGTTTCGTACATTTTTGTATTAAATCACTCAACTGACTTTGACTTGACCTTTTTACTCTTAGAAAGCGTAGGATGCCGAAGCACTCTAGTAATTTAATAATATTGTGCATTGGCTATCGTGGTTGGGCAATAGAGTACATGTACACCTTTCTTGGCAACGACAGAATTCGGTACCACGTAGTGAAGGCTGAATACCAGGGTACCTCTCTCATATCATCCTATATAATATTTAGAAACTACATGCAAGTGCAACTTGTTACTACTACTTCGAGGATAATTCTTCCAGACTAAAAATCTGGGGCTGTCTACTGCTATGGTAGAACGCGATAATATATTTCTGATTGAGGTGTATTGAAGGAATGAATGAGTCTATTGGTAGAAAAACAAACTTTCTTACGCCTACTTGTTCCAAGATGAAGACAAATATTATTCGCCTTACATCCTTATTCAAAGTGACTTTCTCTCGTAATTATTGTACCCACCACTATGCGAGACTGATGTCTGGAGGAGATCCCCTAAAAGCCGCACTCCTTCCCTTACGAAGGCATATGCATAACGCGAGATGTGAGAATAGTGCCCGTATGTTCTACGTATGCACTGTTGGGAACGAGATGGTTCTTTAGTAATTACACTGCACAGATTAATGCGAATGTAACCGTGAGGGATGCTACGTTAAAGTGCATCTTGTTCGATTTTTTGATCACAAATTGGTGGTTTGTAATCCACACAAATGTTCAAATCTACCACCATTTACTTTTCTGAAGTAAATTGTAAGAGAGGTGCACTTTTTAGTTCCGCCAGTTTTATCTTCGATTCGTTGTAAGAAAAAAATGAATTCCAGATCTTTCATAATAGGTTGAAAAAAAAAACAGGCCTATATCACTAGCCAATAAGTATAGCTTTACTTGGCTTACTTTGACTTAATTATCTTTAAGCCAGGTGGCGCATGAGGCCACAAAATTGACGTTTTGGCCCTGCTGGTCAAGAGTCGTTTCCTTTGAACTCCCCAACTGGGCCATCTCTGAATGTTTCTTTCCTTTGTAATCATTTTGCTGAATGTTAGTTTCGATTAGACTCTTTTACGTTTCCCATGGCTAAGCTATTTTTGTTGGGTCTTTTGGAGACATTCTTAGCTTGCGTCCTTTATTGGACCGCCTTCTTTCTTTATTCTGAATATGATGGGCTTAGTTTTTGTTTCATAATAGAGTACATTGTTGTTTATTGATCAGCATGACTATAAAATTCTTTACAGAAATTAGCTTAAAAATTATTGAGTTTATATTCTTGTTGTTTTTCGAGTTTCTATAACTCGCTCCTATATCAAAGATATTTAACTGCAGCATTAAAAATTTGCAACTTGAGTTTAATATTTATGATTAATAATTTCCCAATTCTTTGTGATTTTCTGAAAGCATATTGTGGGTTTTAAATTCTTGCTATGATGTTTTCATTTGTCCATAACTCGGTAGTTACGCTCGCTATGAGGTAGTTAAAGTGTTTGTTTGTTCAATTTTATTTCCATTTATAATTATGTTATCCTTTATACAGCTATTAATTTGT
The DNA here is from genome assembly GCF_982258835.1 of Parasteatoda tepidariorum. Lineage (NCBI taxonomy): Eukaryota > Metazoa > Arthropoda > Arachnida > Araneae > Theridiidae > Parasteatoda > Parasteatoda tepidariorum. Next base: position 75,936,548 of record NC_141760.1, read on the forward strand.
TTAGCCTTCTAATTAATTTGTAATCAAACTTGCTTCGTATTATCTTTTAGTCTGTTTTGGTCAACATGCCCTCTAGTTTAGAAGACAAAAATATAATATCGTCTGCGTAATCAAGGTCAGCTTTATTTCATTGAAATTCCATCGTTTTGCAGTTTTTAAGTATAGACAGCATTATTTAGTGAATGAAAAAATTAAATAGCGTTCCAGGAACTACGCAGTAATGTTATACTGCATTTCTGTTGTTAAAACCTTGTGTTGAGCATTTACTAAATTTTTCCCATTACTATTTTCCTTAAAACCTTTAATTACATTGATTATTTTTTAGGGGAAACACTAGTGAGAGGTAAAAACGGTCACATTTAGAGTTGTGTATTGTATTTATATCAGCAATATTTATTTTCAAATATTCACATTTATTTTATACTTCGGACTCTATGCAAAAAATATGGAAAAGATATCTTAATTAAAAAAAATATTTACTGTTCATCTGAAAATTTGACGCAACATTATAACCAGGAAGAAAATATAAATTTAAGTTTTTTATTTATCAAACCTTTAAGAAATATGTGACTAAAAATTTAATAGTAATAAAATATCATTCGTAAAGTAAACGAAAAAAATCCTGAAAACTTATATCAGCATAGATAATTAAACTTTATTATAACTATCTGCCACATATACGAACGAACTTTATTGCTCTAAGCGAAGCAATGCATATTGAAAATTGCATATTGAAAATGTTGCGCAAGTAAAAAAAAAAAAAACTCTTTTTATGTAACTTTTATGAGCAACCTATTTGTCAGTTCTTTTGCTAGCCAAATATGAAAAAGGCTTTGAAGTTATTTATTTGCATAAAATTCATTTGAAGCAACTGGAAAGGGGAACAATAAATCTCTTGTTTAAAGTACAAAATGCACTTCTGATAAAATAAGACACACGGTTCAAAATGAAGGCGATCTAAATTGGTTTTGTGGCATTATTGCGATTGAGAATGTAAGGATGCAAAACAACTCGTTTCAACGTCTGTTTGAGAAATGAGAAAAAGAAATTGAAGAAAAACACCCAATACACAAAATGAGAGTTCGCTGGAAAAAAGTTTTTGCGCAAAAGTTTCATTATAATTTTATTGGAATTCGTGCAATTGATAGCGAGTGTATAATAAAAATGCTTTTGAATATTTCTTATGAAAAAAATATTAGAAAATTTGATTGAAAGAGTTATTTTAGAAGTTGTTTAATAACATGCTAATGTAAATTCTACTCCAAACAACTATTTTCAGAGAATGTGTAATATAAATTTTAAATGTAGATGGTAACTGAAAATAATATGTATATGTTCGCTTTTTTTACGCATTTCTCATTTTTGAATGATTGTAATAATCCAAAAGAAGTATTTTATTATCAAAACTATTTCAAATAAGAAAATTTAAAAAATAATAAGAAGAAGGTAATTTTGAAGAACATTTTTTTTAAAGAATTTCATCTATTTTAACAGTATGCATTTAAAATTTTTTTCTCGTAAACATTATCTATATATATAAAAATCTCTTGTCACAGTTTTAGTGGTTAAACTCCTCCTAAACGGCTTGACCGATTTTGATGAAATTTTATATGTATATTCAGTAGGTCTGAGAATAGGTTTATAACTAATTTTTTTTCATTTTTTGGACAGATTTAACGTATATTTTAAATATATCTTTATTTAATCGTATTCGGATCCAAACTAGACGTGGAAACATAACAATTAAAAAACAATATTCAAGCACGTTGCAACAAGTCATATTAAACTCTAATACTTATGCACGCCCTTAAAGGAAGAGCATCAAATATATTTGCAAGTATGTGTATAAAGGCAGTGATATAGCAGTATTTCGAGTTGAAAATACCAATGTGACAGCTCTTCCAGTGAATTGGGTATAATATAAAAAAAACACAACTACTTCCACTTAGTAGGAATAACATTTACCATGACGCAATGCTAAATTCTATGCCACTATCCACATAAATCAATTATTAATCAAAAATCGAATATCAATTACTTTTCTTTATAATGCAATAAAATCTGGCGAGCAGCTATTTAAACGATCAAACACTTCGTTTGTTTATTTGTGGCTTGAAGTTAGGCTCGCAGAAAATGCCGTTCATGGGTTAAATTTAGTAGGAATAACACAACCTGTGACGTAGGCTATAGTATACCCAATAACAACGACGAAATAACGCTGTACCAAATAGGCCGGTTCATCAGCTCCAATGAAGCTGTTTGGCGTATCTTTGGATTCCCAATTAATGAACGGGATCCAACCGTTAGTCATTTTAGCCGTTCATCTTGAAAACGGTCAGAGCGTATATTTCACGAACGAGACAGCGATTGACCGAGCTACAAATCCACCGAAAATTACACTCGCCAAATTTTTTGAATTGGGTAATCGTACGGATGCTTTTGGTGCCGTTGCACAGACATTACTCTACTCAGAAGTACCACCCTATTTCACACGGGTTCAAAAAAATGGATAATACGCAAGCAAGGCACACCGGTTGATGCATGTCCCGGTTTATTCAAATCAAACGCCTTGGGGAGAATATTTACAGTCAATTCAAGGCAGACTAAGTGCTTTTATTTTCGACTGTTGTTGGTTAATGTCACCGGCTCATTGTCATTTCAAGATATACGTAAAGTCGATGGACATCAGCATCCAACGTATAAAGATGCATGCCTTGCACTCATCTTGCTGGAAGACGACAACCAGTGGGAATGTATGCTTGCTGAAACAGCATTGAACTGTACTGCAAAGCAAATTCGTCTACTATTCGCTATAGTATTAACTACATGTTTCCCGGCCTGTATAGAAACGTTATGGGATAATCACAAAGATTCGATGACTGATGATATACGGTATCAACATCGCACACGTTGCAACGATCTAACGATAACATTCAGCGATGCCATGTACAATGAAGCACTGATTGCTATTGGGGATCTTTGCATTATTATTGCCAACTTGCCACTCAGTCATTTCGGTATGCCCTCGCCAAATCGAAGTGCATCTGATTTATTAAACACTGACATGAATCGTGAACTTCAATGCAATACGATAGAAATAGCAGCGATCGTTACTCGCAATGTTCCACTAATGATTGAGGAACAAAGGAACATTTATGACCGCATTATGCTCGCAGTTTCGGCAGGACAAGGTGGATTTTTTTTCCTGATGCACCAGGTAGAACTGGCAAAACATTAATTATTTCGCTAATTCTCGGTGAAACACAATCAAATAATGGCATCGCGTTGGCCGTTGCATCATCTGGCATTGCTGCAACATTATTGAACGAACCAACGAATTGAATCTGTAGATGCAACAGTTATTGCCAGGTAACTTGGTGACATATAAATCCGTTGATGCAGTTTGCGATCCCATTGAAGCTGCAAATTTTCCAACAGAGCTTTTAAACTCATTGGATTTACCTGGCATATCACCGCATAATTTAGTACTCAAAGTTGGATCTCCAGTTATTTTGCTTCGTAATTTGAACCCACCACGGCTGTGCAACGGCACGCGATTTGCCGTTAAAAAATTTAAGAACAACGTCATCGAAGTCATTATTTTAAATGACAAATTCCGGGATGAAAGTATATTACTTCCACGAATCCCTATGATACCCATAGATGTGCCAATTCAATTTAAACGCATTCACTTCCATATAAGACTGACATTTACAATGACAAGGCCAAACAATGTCAGTTTGTGTCTTAGATTTGAGCACACCATGTTTTTCACACAGACAATTATACGTGGCATGCTCTCGAGAGGGCAAACCACCCAGTTTAATTGTGTTAGCTAAAGATGGAATGACAAAAAATATTGTATACTCCATTGCACTAAGAGATTAATATTGTTGACTAATATTTTCAGAATTCGTTGTATATATAATTTATAAAAAAAAGTTACAATAAATTAAAAAAAATATTATTTGGTGTGTTGTTATTTTCACATTCCGTCATCGTTCATAGCGCTCCATGCCTCTTCCACTCAAATACCACATACGCACACACTTACAATAAATAAGATATATTTTCATACTATAGAAATAATTCATGTGGCAAAACAACGTTTGCCGGGTCAGCTAGTATATATATATATATATATATATATATATATATATATATATATATATATATATATATATATATATATATTTATTTCAATTCAATTCAACAATAAAATGAATATTTATTTCTACATTCGTAATAAGATTATTTTCTGATTCATAAATTGAGAATAAGGCAATTACTGATTAAGAAGCTTTTTATGATTTAAATTTCGTTTTCTTATTGCAGTAAGAAAGAATATGTTTCAATAAATAATAAATAATTTGTCTTATGGAAGAACATTCGATTTTTTCTCTGAGCTGTGTTTATTAAAATTATACCCATTGGAAATTAAAAATTATTTATTAAAATATATTTTAAGCATTATTCTTCTATAAATTAATTATTTATGCTCTTCACTTGTTATAATGATACATATTGTAAACTGCTAAGCAAAAAATATTTAATATAAGTCATATAAATGAAGGTCATGATTTTTTGAAAAGTAATGCGTTCAGCATTGTTATATTTTAAAATATTATTATACTTCCACGAAGGATTTCATTTCTAAATTAAATTAGTGCTTAATGCTAAAAAACATGCTAAGTAAAAGAAGCAAGAAACAAACATTTATCACAGTTCATCTTAATATTTAAATTATAATTATTCTAATTTTTAACTACGCTAGGAATGTTTGATAAAAACATTAAGCCAATTATCTAAAAGATGTGGAAATCTCTCTATGCTGGCTGCAAAAACATGTAGATAAATCTCAATGAAAAGCGCTGACATTATTTATTTTTGCTTTTGTTGCTGTCTCTATATTTTTTTCAATTACTTAATTATGAGAAAAATGTGTAAGCATAGAGGTGTGATTAGTGTACTTATTTAGATATGAATTCTTTTTACATTTTAAGAAGGTTTTAAAAAAAGTGAAATACTGAAAATTTTCTCATTTCTTATGAGTTTGAGGCATTTTGTTTTCAGTAAACTACACTGATATTCAAAATTATTAAAATTTCCGTATGTAAACGATAAATTTATTACTAGAGAATCGCCTTAAGTGAAAATCAATATGAATGTAGGTTAATCAGATAATCAAAATAACCACCCAACAAACAAACTCAAGGTGTATATTGCATGTGCATGCTTAGGCGTAAAACCCATTAGGGTTAGAAGGTATGAATCAGAGATTTCTGAATATAACCAAAATAGTTTAATGATGGGCTTAGTCCCCTTTTAGTGATTTCAAATAATATGCAGATCTCGCACTTGTGTTTTATCCAAAAATATGGAGAATTTTGTGTTGTTTCTAATGATATTTAGACAATCAAGGGTCGCCAGTCATTGGCTTTTTGGGAATTAAGTCCGAAAGGTGCGCTTATCGTTTGACAAAATAGCACCACAAGGTTAAAGTACATCTTGGCTCAGAATCCCATTTATAGATAGCAGAACCACAAATTCGTGAGGTCACTTCCTCAATTTAGACATAGAAGGGAAATAAAGTTTTCTCCAGATTTTTGTATCCATGATTCTGTTCAACGACCGACCAAAAGATTCCGAAGATTTTACGAGAACGTATATCGCATGTATTCTGTTGTTCTTAGTGGGATCGACCCCCCCCCCGTACCAGAGACTGATCCATTAATCACTGGGCTATCTCAACCCATGCAAAGTTTCAGTATTATTATAGCAATCGCTTTTTTGCGTTCAGAAACCGCTTTTTTCATTCTCTGGATAATTGCTGAATGGACTTTTCGAGTTTTAATTGCCCTCTTTAGAATTCCGATGTAGAAACCCAGCTGATCATTGCATGCGTTGAAAATCTTTACTTTTCAAAAAATCTCTGACAACATGAGCACTGTGTGACATGAGATCTTTTCAATTAAAATGAAATTGTGACTTTCCACAACTCTGAAAAGAAGAAATTACGAACCTAAGTATCAGTATCTCTTTAAAATACATAATTCCAAGTTCATCCTCCATCGGACCTAATTTCAATTTAATGGACAACAACCAGATACTTAAGATCCTTAAATCTTAATTTGTCGTCGATTTTCTGTAATGTGAATATTGATCAGATTTATTTGTATGGGATGTTTGGACACGTCTGGAATTAAAGGTGGGCATTGGAAAAAAAAAGCCTGAGACACTCAATGGAGAGCCTTAAAAACTCACAACCTTTCTCTGGTAACCAATCAGGTCCAGAAAATAGCATTTCTAAGCGAGTAGAACCAATTTCCATAGGAATACTTAAACTTCCTTATTTTCTGTTTAAAATCAAAGAGTCAAAACAACTGTGTCGTTGAAAATAAACTGAAGAAGGGAACAAACCCTTGCATTGACTTTTTTTAATTTAGTTTGCATATGTTTAGATTGCTATGTTTGTTAAGCACGAGTATGCGTGGTCATAAATTTTGAATAATTATTTTTTCATAATATCACACTATCGCCATACGAAAATTTATTTAAATCAGCCTAAAAGTTCTGGGGTTAACCGACGAAATAAATTTTTCTTCCTGATTATGAATACCCATGCATATTCATGGCACTCCAAATCATTAAGTAGAACATTTCGGATCAAATTTAGATGTGAAGTACCGGCACTTTTGGTACATTATCCATAAAATCAATTAAAGATTCTATTAATACCAACTATAGTGATGAAGAATAATTTAACTAGAAAATTTATTCATTTAAATTTATATTATATAACACTTTTTAAAAGCTTCAGTTATAAGGCTTTATTAAAAATGTTAAAACACCATTTATACATCATACAATTGTAGGAGATAGTTTTTTTAATCTCCCTTTTAAACACACACTACTTGGTTACATTTTAAAACACAGGGCCCCATCTCAGTCACCCGTTGCCACCCTCAGCAACAAGTGAAGAAAAAATATCACTATGGTGATTTTGGTTGGTTGGCGCGGGGCCGGAGGCCATAGCGACCAACCCGTTTGTGATAATTATGAATTAAAATGAAAATGCCGATATTTTTAAAAAATACACTTAGTTAAAAATAATAGATAGAAAAGTCAGCTTTGCTCACTTATCCTTATGTTTTATTTCTGAACACTTTTTTTTTGCAATTCTTAGTCGTTTTCTTTTTAAGCTCATTTCACATATTTTTCAATGATTAGACAGTGAAAGCATGAGTATATATTTAAAAATTAGTGAAAACTTTTATTGCAATTTAATTTCCCATTCATGAATATTCCCTAATTATTTTCAGGAATTTAAATACTTAAAATTTTTTTTCGAATTATATCATAAAGCAGATGATAAAATAATGATAGTTCTTATCATTGTTTTTTGCAATATATATATCAGCGTGGTATTGGAGTGATTTAGTATGCGTTTCAGAAAAAAAATTGAAAATGTCCTCGTGACTTAAAACTTTATCAAAAGTTATTTTTTTACACATTCCACGCATAACACTCTCATGCTGAAACATGCATAACACATTTCCAAACATTTAAAAACCAAATTATTATCTAATTTAATCATTTATTCATTTTTGCGTGCATATAAATTATTAAATTTAAAAAATGACTCGAAGCTAGGCTAAGCCCCACAGGACACCTCCGTAATCACAGAAAAAAAAATGCATGTATCATGTATACATTAAAATAGTTTTCGACAAGGAAGGATTTCGACAAGGAAGGTTAAAGATTCCACATGTACTGGCTATTAATTGATTTAATTTAATGCCAAGGCTCTTTTTCTTAGCCTTACACGTTCAAATGTGTTTTCGGTAAAATAAGCGAGAGAAATAAAATCAAATTTTAATGAATTCATTGGAATTTTTAAAATTAGATTTTATTCTGCACTCCATTCAAGGGTGTGATGTTAAAAGAATACAGATAATATTAACAACTCTTATTTTTTGAAAAAATAAGATAAGTTAGTTTTTAAATGTTCGGAAATACGTAATGCATATTTCAGCATGACAAACGACAAACACTTTTAAGAACTAAAAGCTACTAAATCATGTAAATACATTTTTATTCCATTTGGAGTGGACGGATATAATACGAATTTTTTCCGCTTAGGTTTCAAGCTAGTTGCAAATTTATTGAACACCATTTTACTATGTAAAAGACAAAGATATAAAAATGCTCCTTACAGTTAATCAGAAAAAATGTGAGGAGTGAATATTGATTTATATACTTCAACGAGTATTATTAAGTAAAAGAGTTATATTTTAATTAAATATATTCAAAAGGAATGTTCAAAAAGTCTCCAAATTAAGTAAATTGACAAATCTATACGAAAAACAGTGAAAAGAGGCTGCCATTGTCTTTGTAATGTTTAAAGATTAGTTTTGCGTGAGTATAGATATTGTATAGAGGAAAACAATAGGTAAAGCAAGATGTGACTGAAAATTTCAATGAATGGCATCGTTAAACAGTTTACAGAAACAAAGCACTTTTATTCTCTCTGAAAGTAATATCAAGTTAGTTTCAATATACTTTCTTCATCGTCGATGCTGGAGTGATGAGTGAGTGAAGGCCGCTTTCAGGATGGATCGAAGTGCAGATGTACTCTGAAAGTAACATCAGTTAGTTTCAATATGTTCTTATCATTGTCGATGCTGTAGTGATGAGTGAGTGTAGGCCGTTTTCAGGATGGATCAAAGTACAGATGTACTCTGAAAGTAGCATCAGTTAGTTTCAATATATTTTTGTCATTGTCGATGCTGTAGTGATGAGTGAGTGTAGGCCGTTTTCAGGATGGATCAAAGTACAGATGTACTCTGAAAGTAACATCAGCTAGTTTCAATATATTCTTGTCGTTGTCGATGCTGGAGTGATGAGTGAGTGTAGGCCGTTTTCAGGATGGATCAAAGTACAGATGTACTCTGAAAGTAACATCAGTTAGTTTCAATATATTCTTGTCGTTGTCGATGCTGGAGTGATGAGTGAGTGAAAGCCATTTTCAGGATGAATCGAAGTTCAGATGTACTCTGAAAGTAACATCAGTTAGTTTCAATATATTCTTGTCGTTGTCGATGCTGGAGTGATGAGTGAGTGAAAGCCGTTTTCAGGATGGATCAAAGTACAGATGTACTCTGAAAGTAACATCAGTTAGTTTCAATATATTCTTGTCATTGTCGATGCTGGAGTGATGAGTGAGTGAAAGCCGTTTTCAGGATGAATCGAAAAACAGATGTACTCTGAAAGTAACATCAGTTAGTTTCAATATATTAGTTTCAATAAAACTGCTGAAGTCGAGTCACGCAAATCAGAGCTGCCAACATTTTCAAGTTCAATGAAGAGAGATAAGGAAGCGTAATTAACTAGGGAATTGTTATTCATATGAATGAAACAAAACTCTGGAATGTTAAAATGCTGTGATGTGCCAGGATTGGAAGACATTTTGGGGTAATTGAAATTAAATTTATGATAAAGGTATCGAAAATGCGTGTGACAAAAGAAATTTATCAAATTTCTTTTGACTGTCTTTCATTTCATTGACTTATCGTGCTTCTTTAATCTAATTTTTAAAGCGTGTCTGGTTTATCCGGTGTAGCCAGTGTTCATTTATTTAAGTCTTGAACACATTTTTTGCTCACGCATCTATTCTCTATTTGTATACCATGACGCAATTTTTCAAACTCAAGTAATTTCGATTGCTTTTGGTTCTCCGCCTTTATTGCTTAACATTCTCATTGACAGTTTTTTTGGTTAACATCTCTTTTGCGAACCCAAAAGTTTTTAGTTCCTTTTTTAAACATATAGTGATTGTTTGAAACTATTTTAAAGCTTTTTATTTACGAATAAAAATGAATACTTTAGATAATATTCACTTCTTCGTGTGAGAAAGGTTAGTAAAACTTACTCAACCTTCCCTTTCTCGTTCATAGAGAAACCAAGAATAGCTTTTCCTTTGTACATGAAACTCGACAAAGAGAATCTATGAAATGAGTATTAATCAGCAAAACGCTGTTTGAACTATCGACAATAATCTAAGCCATTTAGTGATACTTAAAGTTCTAATTTTTGGAAGCATGTTCTATGACAGAAGGAATTTTGGTTCATTCTATCAACCTTAAAATTTTGTCAGAATCCTTTCTGAGCAACTTGCGTAATTCCACTTGAAGGTAATTGAACAATATGATACTCGTATATTCGATTGAAAGAGATTTAGAACTCAAAATAAAATAAATAAAAAAAAAACATTGGAATGTAGAAAATGAAATTATAAAAGAAGTGTGGACCATTCAGAAAGATTTGAAACAATAATCCTTTCTGAAACAAATTCAAAATATCGCAAACAAAAAAGAAACAAAGAGAAATACTTATGTAATTGAATTTGTTTTTCAGTCTATAATCTTCTTATAGATAAAAGAGTATTAGGGTTGAAATGTCTCTTTCTTACATTTTGATAGGTTTCTTTGAAATAAAGAAAGTTTGGTTGTCACTGTGCTAGCCATTTCTCAATTTTCTCATAAAACTGCAGTGAGTCCAGAGTTCGAAATTTTTTATTTTTTGAGCAGAAATCGAACGGATTAAATAATTTTCAAAAATAAATATTGGTTCGAATTTTATTTTTATGTATTTTCTGTTAATATTTGTTACGAATATATGATTATACTAGTAAATAAAAATAAACCTGATAATTATTTTTAAAGACTATTAGGCAATTCGTTCTAAGAATTAGATTGGCGTAGTTTATTTTGTTATAGAAGAGTTAAAATTTTTAAAATTAACTGCATAACCCAGTATTAATTTCAGCATAAAAAAATTCGCTGACATTCTTAAGCATTTAAATTATAGTTTAATTTCAGTTCATAAAATCACTAATTTTTGGGAATTTTCATACTGTCTCATCAATTACTTTTGCCAACATTACGTCAAAGTCATTTTGGTATCTTTTAAATTTATTTCTATTAATGGTTTTGCGCTTACTAAATTTTGTGCAGTTATTGCATAGAATAACGAAAGTAATTGACATAAGGTTATGGACTTATCTTTTTATCGTTTGTCATTTGGTGTTCAAAAACATTCGTAATTTATTGTCGGTCCCTTAATCCTCCTGAAACTTTATTGATATGCATGAGAAATTGCTTGACTTAAACATTTCTAAAATTTTAAATTAATTATTTCTTGAGAAATATTTAAAAATGAGTAAGCATAGAGGTGTTTCCATTATTTTGTCCAACCCCTGTACTTCTTTAATCTGTTTGTAGCATAAAGATCAAAGATATCTCTTAAAAGTTTCTTTAATTTATGAACTTTCATGAATTGAAGAACCATGTAATTTTGACAGAGAGCTGCTTTCTCTTTCATTTAAATGGTTTTACTTACTCTTATGTTTCCTATAACTAATTATGCATATTATTTTGATTAAATTAAAATTGTTTTCCAAACTAATTATGCCGTAAACTAATGATTGGTTGTTACTGATCGATTAAGTATTACTTGAAATTACATTAAAGCACATCTGAAAATTCCGTGCTTTTATTGTTTTTGAAAACTTGCTTTTTCATAAAATTAAGCTATCTTTGCCCCATTCAAAATAGGAATTTGGTTCTCGTCATTTTAAATGAAATGCATTAACGTGTTTGTTTTTCTACTGTTAAAGGAAATCTTTAGAAAAGCGATGAAAGTAAGTTTAGATCGGAATTCTGAAAAGTGAAAACAATTTTACGCTTGAAATCATCATAATTGGAATCGATTTTCAAAGTCGCATTTAACACATTACTAGACAAAGCAGAAAAGACTTTTCTTTGGCTTTTAAACCAACTTTTTTAATGGCAGTATATTGCATCCATAAATGTTTAATATTTTGAAAAAGTTTAAATTTCTGTAGCATTTTTTGTCTCTGAATTAAGTTATTTCTTTGCGAAATTTTGTGATATTTCTAAAGAAATTTTAGTTTTCTAACTATATCTTGTGATTCTTTTTTTAAATTGTTGAAAGTTCCATTAGTATATCTTTTTAAATATTATCGTTACGTGTTTTATATCTTATATCTTTTATATTTACGTGTTTTATATCTTATCTTTATATGTAAAGTTTAGAGCTTTGTTTGACTTATATTTTTTAAATAAACAGTTGTACAATTTGGATGTTTTCCTGGATTCTTTTTGGATGAAGAACTATAATTTTTTAAACTGGAATTTTTGGTAAACCGTTGTCATATTGATAGAAAAATTACTATTAGCTACGTTTTGGTGTTTGTTATTACCTTCTTGACTGATTATCAATTCTTTTTACATTCTTATTACTACATATTTAGTAAAAAATTCAAAACTGAGAATTAAATTTAACTGAATCGATGGTTTTTATGCCATGCTCTAAGTTGTCATGAATAAATAACCAAATTTTAACACATTACGCAAATTTTTCCCCAGATTATAAAACCATATTTAATTGTTAATTTTACTTAATTATCACCAAATTGCTTCCTTTTGATGTTCCCATACAGCCAGAAGCATGGTAAGTTTTACCATATACCAGTAGTTTTGATCATACTTTTTTTCTCAGAGTACGTTTGAACTAATCACAAATAGAATCACTTTTCAATGTCGCATTTAACACAGAACCAGCCAAATCAAAAAGAATTTTATTTAGTATTTTAAAATAATTGTTTTTTGAATAGCAGTATTTTCACCCATATATTTTTAATATTTTGAAAATAAAATTTTAAATATTCCTACAAACTCTTATGATTTTTTCTTTAATGAATTTTTGAACATTAGTGTATAAAATCTCGCTTTGAATTTAGTTAGTGGCATTAGTTCAGTCATAACTGATTTGCTGAAACTATATTAGCTAAGGCAGAAACCTTTTTATTTTTAAAATAAAATTGAATTATAAGTGTATGAGGAAGCATATAAGACACACTGCATGCCATAATAAAATGAAGTTTATAAATTTCATGTTTGTAATTTTAAAGTTGTAATATTTGAAAATAAAACTTTTCATGAAATATAACATATTTTATTCGGTTTAAACACACTAAGACTAATGTTTCAATAATGATTTTTATTCCATTCATTAAAATCTATGTGTCTTTTTCCTTTATCACAAGAAATTCTGATAAAATTTTCGTAATTACTAGCGGTATGATAATAATAAACTATATGATAATAACATTTCTGATAAAAAATACATAATACTGGTTAATGAAAAAAAAAAAAACGTTATATGAACCATTCTTGTAAAAATTTTTGCATTCAGATGGAAACGGTTCATCAGAAATTTTGATTTTTAAAAATATTATTACGAAATTTCATATTACCAAATATTTAGTAATAAATACAAAACTGAATAGTAAATTTAACCTTATAGGTGTTTTTTTATGCCATGCTCTATGATATTATAAAATTACCAATTTTACCTCACATACTGCATTTTTTACCACATGATATAAATCAATATTTTAGTATTTATTTTCCCCAAATCATTTTCAAAGCACTTAAGAAAAAATACTGAGCTTTATAGTGTTTCAATTGAGTTAGAAACCCGATTAACCTTACTATATTCTGGTAGCTTTAACCATACTTTTTTTTTCTCGGAGCACGAAAAAATGAATACTACCTACCATATCATTTTAAATGAATAATATTTTTCTAAAAATCAAATATAAACAAAACGAAGCTTAAAGGTAAATTCAAATAAAAATAAAATAATTTAAGCAAATATAAACAAAATAAGTGAGCTTTAAAAAAATAAAGATGAAATAAATATATATTGAAGAAAAATCAATACACGTGACTTTTAAGTACCAATATATTTTATTCCCAAAGCTCAAGGCGTAATGCGAGATGCATTTCATTTATTCCCTTAGTTCACTATTGATTGATTGATATTGAGAAACACAACGTCACATATCATTAATCTTCTTTTGTTGATTGCTGATTGATGATGAAAAATGCAAGGTTAAGAAAACACGTTGTGTATTGAAAGGGATAAAACTTTTAGGTAAGCTCATTTTTTGCTGTTTATTCCTTATATAAAAAAGTTTTAAAGAAATTTCTTTGTATGGGAATTTTTTATGGCATAGGATGCATTAACGTCATTTTCCAATTATGTATTTTTCTAACTTTTATAATAAATTGTGAATTTTTTTCCCGCTTTTATTTTAACTATTCAAACAGTCAATAACTATAATGTATGGTGTCTTTAAATATATAGTGCGCTTAACAAAAGTGAAAATATAGTGAAAATAAAAAAAATATTTGGGGGGGGGGAATATTTATGCCATAAAAAAGAAAAATGAAATAATTACATGAATTTGAAGAGCTTAAGGCAATATAATAATAAGATTAATTTTGCAAATCGTTTTGGGTAAAATTCAAAAGTTAAAATATAGAAAAATAGAAATTTTTTCGAATATTGATGTATTTTATGCAACTAAAATACTTAATGAATAAACATTTAAAGGGTTGAGAAATGATAAGCCACATTTTTGACATATTTCAAGGTAAAATCTTAAAGAGCGATTTCGTTAAAAACAATCACAATTTCCATGTAAGTTATTATTATTTATTTGTGTATTGTATTACCAAAGAAAGAAAATTCTGTAAACTTGCAGGGTAACTATCTGGAAACATGACTAAGAATGATTTGGTATACAATTATAACCTTTAAAAGTTACGTGATTTATCATGTTTTGCAGCCAGTAGTTTTCTTCTTGAGAATAACCTTTTCAGAAGACTAGTTCAGATCTCTTTAAGTTATATTTCATAAAAAGATTACATTTACTAAAGTGAATTTTCTGAAGATATTAGAACTACAATATCTTAGCATTTCAAATAGCTCCTAAGGATCATGGCTTCCATGCCTTACTTTTTTTTAAATATAAATTAGCGCATATATATATATATATATATATATATATATATATATATATATATATATATAAAATCATCATCAGCAAACAACAACACCAATTATCTTTTAAAAGAAGTGTTCTGGGTTTCGTTATAAAACGAGGTGAACAGCAACAGTTGTAGGCCATGTTGCTGTTGTCTTTACCCTAAATTAACTGGAATTTGAGAACACAAAATAAAAATGGCCATTGATGTTGTGGCATTATTATATGGCAACCTAAAAAGAAGTCTGTTTTGCTACGATTTTGGGTTATGTCACTTGATGAGTGTTTTATTTCTTATTTGGTGTTTTTTAATTTTTATTTTTATTTTATATGTTTAAGTTTCAGTTGATAGTGTCCAGTAAAGAGCAACATGTGCTACAAATTTTGTTGAAAAATCATGTTGTATTAACAGAACCAAGCACTAATTTCAAGAGGTCTCCTTAATGTTAATTTTATTTTTTCCGTCTCGAGAACTTTTTAAGCGAATTGAATAATTTTTACGCACAACTGTAAAATTGATTTTTCCAAATATAATTCCATGTAAAATATTTATTATTTTTTTATTTGTATAGATTTTTCCTCAATTAGTATAGACTTGTAACGAATAAATATTTTAAATATTAGAAAAAAAAGAATGAAACCTTTAAAATTATTGCCAAGTTTGCGATATGTTACCGTGTAGAAAATCAACAAGTAATTCTCAAAATTTTGCATATTTTTTCAGAGTAAGCGATACAGTTTTGGAGTAACGTTTCAATAAAAAAATAAATAAATCACAAACAATATTAATATTCCAAAAAATATGGATTTTCTTTACATTGATCTTTTCGCCATTTTCACAATTAGAACATAGGGTACCGGGAAGAGATGAGCAAAACGTAAGTCAGGACAGCTGTTAAAAAAATCACAAAAGTCACAGAAACACGATTTTATTGGCTAAGATGTTTTATATGTGAAATTTTAAAGACATTTTAAAGAATTATATTAATAGAAAAATCGTTAGTGCGATTTGCGCATAAGCTCTTTTCTTAGTGTTGCAAAAAATTAGCAGTATCTGAAGAGTATTTTTGTTTTTGTATCATGGATCCTAAAAACACATTCCTGTCGTAAAGTAAAAAATTTTAAAAAATAAAAGGAAAGTAAATTTTCACAAAAAGATAAATAAATAAAATAGAATTGAAATAAATGAATAAATAAATAACGGCTAAGTGTAGCATAAAGATTTTTGTTCTTTAAAAAAATCTTTAAGTGCTTATTCAAAATGCCCTTTTAAGTGAGAAAGAATTATTTTCTTTAACTTTTTCCTCAGTTTCAAGCTAAGATATTTTTTTAAGTACTTTTTATCTATACTCCAAGCACTAAAAAACATAGTATCTAAAGTTTAATTTATTTTAATTCCCCATTTAGTTTTTGCTGCTATTTTATACTTCTTTTATTTTGCATTTTTTTATTAAACTTTATTAAATGTACTCCTGTCAAAAGCATTTAATATCATTAGTTAAGTAAGAATAAAAAAACGTAAAGTGAAAGAACAAAAACTATTGAAAAATATTTATTTATAAAAAAGAAAGCTTCACGATTTCTTTCAGATTTACGGATTACAAAGAACGGAAAAGAAAGCTTAGAGCTCAATTTGGAGATTTAAAGGTTTTTCGAAACTCATTTAAAGAGAATACTCTAGAGACATGTCTGTTATAGCTTTTGTTAAAAACTGCCACATATACTACGACCCACAATTTTCATTAAAACAATAGTTGTAAAAAATGAATCCTTATTCCTTTTTACAATTTATACTTTGATAGAAGGATATTTTGTTATTATTGAACAAACTAGTCTTTATACTTAATGCCAAGAAGTTAAGCTTCTTTAATTGCGTAATATATAATTTCAAAGTGCTAACCAATACTACAATGAAATTACAAGAAATATATTTTATCACTACATATTTCTATTAAAAATTTTGTTCCTTCTTTGAAGTCTGTTTAATAAGTCTATTGAATAATACGTCTATTGAATGATATGTCCAACTTTAAACTGCTGATACTTTATAGTGTTAATGTGACTGTTAGGACTGGGCGATATTAGAAATTATATATCGTGATGCATCGTCAGTTTTGATCGCGATATAACGATGTATCGCGATATAGTATTTTTGAATTTAATTTACTTGTAAGGCACAGAAAGTCAGATTTCTATCAAAACTTCATACTCAGATTGATTTAAATCAATTTATAAATTTGAAGATATATATGTTTTGCTTAAGAAAGATATTAAATAAATTGACTACAATGTACAAATCTTACTTAAAATATTTATTGAAATGTTGGTTTAGAAATTCATAATAGGCGTAAAACAAAGTGTTAAAAACTTTTTTTTAAAGCGTTTTTCACAAATTAATATTTTCGTGTACTATTATGCATAAATAATTACATAATTATTAAGTTCGATCGTAATGTTCAATTTCTAAATGAAACGTTAAAAATTATTTGTCTGTTAAAACAAAGTGCTAAATAAATTTTAGAAAAAAAAGCTTTTAAAACGCTATTTTTTATTATTATCATTTCAGTTAGTATAGTTCTATTATAGTTCATTTACGTCACACTAGAGCTGCACAATGGGCTATTGGCGATGGTCTGGGAAACATCCCTGAGGATGATCCGAAGACATGCCATCACAATTTTGATCCTCTGCAGATGGGATGGCACCCCCGCTTTGGTAGCTCGACGATCTGCACGCGAAGTCGAGCACTTTACCGTAGAACAGTTTAACGAGGTACATATAACAGATACCGCATACCCTCGGTCCCTACGCAGACTGATCCAAGTGGTCACTCACCCGCACACTGACCGCAGCCAGTGATGCTTGACTTCGGTGATCTGCAGGGAACCGTGTCTTAACGATCAGTCCACTGCGGGACCTTATCATTTCAGATAAATAATTAAATTAAATTAAATAATGACCGAATTATGAACGAAAAACAAAGTAAGATTTAATTTCTTAAAAATAAAAAAATTGTGATATTCGATAATATATTTAGCTAATTCGCAAATAATATGAAAAGAATATTTTTAAAAAAAAATTATTATACTCTCCAATAAAACGAAGTGCTAAGTGATTTAAAAAAATGAATAAAATACGCAAACCTTTAAAATTTTTTTGTATAAAAAAAGTTGATTGACTTATGTCCAAATCCAAATGACAAAAATAAATTTTGTTTTAACTTTATTTCTAAAAATGAAAACAACAAAATTTATAAATTTAAAATCAGTAATAAAAACTCATTAAATTATTAGAAGTTTCATCCAAAAAGTTTTTAATAAATTGAAAGAAAGTAAAAAAATAACCTAGCAAATTCTTTATGGCGCCTAAATTAGATTGCCGATAATTTTCACATTTAAAAATAAAAAGAAGTTTTTTTAAAAAAAAACTTATCTAATTAATGAAGAAACTACTCTTCTTTATTTATTCTTTTCAATAATAGATTGCCTTCAGAACAAGGTAACATCGGCGATCACGAAGTTAGTCCTACTGAAAATAATCTACAAGAAAAGTCGCGACAAAGAAAAAAAAAAGCTAAGAGGTGCGAAAAGGAACATGCGATATAACGATATGTGTTCTCAAAACTCTGATTCTAATTCTACAGCTCACCAATCAAGGCCATTTCAACATAACGAAACGAACATCGTCTTCCACAGCGCTAGTCGACATCGGAACGTAAGAGAAGAGTCTTATATCGCTATATCGTTATGTTATATCCTTGCGTGTCTTATATCGCTATATCGTTTTGCGCTCGTTGTCTTTACTCGACAGCTTAAATCAGATTTCTGATGCATCGCCTTGAATGAAAGTCGCTGTATCGTCTTGCCGATATATGCGTTAAATCGATATGCCTCGATACATCGATTTATAGCCCAGTCCTAGTCACTGTTCAGGTTTAACATTTCCTATTATCTACTACTATTATGTAACATATATAACATTTGCTATAATTATTATATCAAAGCAATCATAGAAAAAATTGCAATAAATAAGCCATCTTTTACATGATACACTTAAATTTCGTGGAGTATAAATTTAAAAGTATTACCCAATAAGATAATTGAAACGTAAAAAATATATTTCGAAAATTGCATATAATTTTTTTTAATTTCATTAAAAATGGGGGCAGTTCTTTGAGGTGGTATCTGTTACGGAATGAAATACTTGAATAATATGGGCTAATTAGGGAGTATTTTTTTCTTATAATTAAATATTTGAAAGTAATTATTAAAAAGCTATGTATTAAACAATTCATGCTATTCATGATATTCAAAACAATTATAGAGAAAAATTGTAATAGATAAGCTACCTTTTACATGCTACACTTCAATTTCATGTTGTATGAATTTCAAAGTAATGCTTAATTAGGTAATTAAAACGTAAGAAATATATTTCGGGAATTGCATATTATTTCTTTATTTTATTATAAATGGTTTCAGTTCTTTGAGGAGGTGTCTCTTATAGTATGAAATACGTGAATAATGTGGAGTTATTAGCGAGCAATTTTTACTTATTATTAAATATTTGAAAGTAATCATTAAAAAATATGTAATAACAATTCCCGCTTTATATGTAACAGCTAGGCTTCAAGTTCCTTTAAATTTATAACATAAAAGTTTGAGAGAGCAAGCTAAAAATACAATAAATGCATAATACATTTTTTGTATTGCACTTAATTTTGTTTATTGCACTTCGTTTTGTCACCATGATTGCTCTTTCGTAATATAAAATCAAGTTTTCTTTAATAAAAAAGAGTTAAATTAATTGTTTTAAACTTCTGCATTTATCAATAATATTTAGGTCAAGTTTTGTGCATTTCTGGCAAACGTCATTTTTATACTGTTAATAAAAAGGGCGCAAAAAGTCGAAACGAAAAGTAAGATCCTATACGTTGTATTAGAAAAACGTTAAAGATGCTGCTAGTGCTGTGTTAGGTTTTAACTTAAAGTTACGCTTTGCTGCCAAACAACTATACTACTTAGGAACTTGAAATTGTGAAAATGTAAAAAAAATGCACAGAAAGTACCTTTTACAAAAAAATGGAGCAATAGCACTAAAAATAATTATCATACTATAATTGTGTGCATATTTATTAACTGATATCATTTGGGCCACTCTAAAAACCGCAGAAATTAAACTACATAACTAAAATAAAGCACACGGAAATTGCCAATCTTATTTTTGGACTTAAAACGAGTTTTTTTTTCTTTCAAATTTCCAATTTGTAAAAAAGTTATTTCAAACTTAAAAGCCTTTTTTGCGAATTTTTATTTTGCTTTTTTTTGTTTCGCATTAAATAATGCCTATTTATCCAATGTTGCAGGGAATTCTTAAGCTCGTGCTTGTGCTGATTTCAAGAACCATCAAAAAATAGGGAGATTAGATATTGCCAGATATAAGTCTCAACATTTATGTTTAAAATTTTAAAAATACATGTAAAAAAATCTTAAATCAGAGAAATAAAACTTATTATTTTTTTTACCATTTGAACTATTTTTAGTCTCGTTAGAGTCGAAAATTATTTCCATGTATTTCTTTGTACTAAATTTAATTTCTTTCAAGTACACTTATTTCTTTTTTAAATCTATGCATTAATTCATAAAGTTATCATTAACAAAATATACGTAAATAAAATTCTAATAATAAAAAATATTTCATTAATAGATTGTTCTTTTTTGTGTGGAAAACATCTATTTATAATAAAAAATAATAATGAATGAAAAGAAATCGTGGGATTTTTTGGGAATGAATAGAGCAAGGGGAGACGGATGACTGCATTGTCTTGTACTTCATGTATATTTATTAAAATATTGATTTCAGTAGTTTTGATCTATTGGGAAAAATCTCGACAAATAGATGATGAAAACAGTTCTATGTATATTTTTAATTATTTATCTGTTTTGTATTTTTTAATTATATATCTAATTTTAATTATTTATCTGTTTTGTATTTTTTAATTATATATCTAATTTTAATTATTTATCTATTTTGTATTCAACTCTTTTCCGAGTAATAATAGTTTTAATATAAGACGTTTTAATTCCGGAATTATTATTAATTTTTTTCTTTTCAAATGCAAGCTGTTTTGAGCAAAAAAAATGAGTGAACCCCTCCTATTTGTTTTAATTATACATTCATAAATTAAATTGCATATGTATTTGAAACGAAAGACTAGACTAGCTGCTTTTATTGTATGTATTAATTAGTAATTAATTAATATATTACCAATCTGGCTTTATGTTGGTTTGATAAGCTTCATAAAATATATTTATTAAAAATACATTTTATTGATAAATTAATTTAAGTTTGACTTAATTAACTGTAGTATTCTTTATCGGTATATAAAAAAAAGTATTTGCGGAGATTAGCAAGAAAGTTTATATACTTCATATGCATATCCTAAAGTCAATCTATTTGGAACAAAAAATGAAGTAAAAATGAAGCTTGAATTAACATAAAATACAGGTTATGTTAATTGAAGTTACAATTACAATTTTAAAACAACTACGTTTTTGTAGTATAAGTTCATACATGATTGTTTTTCTGTAACTTAGAATTGCTTGTGAATAACACTTTTTCTTAAATAAGGACACTCTATTTCTATTTCATTACTGCTGACTTACTGTTAAATTCAAATGCAAAACTTTTTTTAGATAATTAAAAAATTCTTTAAGCATTTGTGTAATTTAAAAAAAAAATGACGTAAATACTGAAGCATTTATCCAAAAAAGGTCATTAAAGGGTCAAAATACACTGCTAGAATTTTCATTCTAAAATTAAACTAAAAAAAACCAGTATCAGTCTGCCCAACCAATTAACAGTAAAGTTTACGGAAAATAGCATTTTTTACCTTTACGGTTTTGAAACTGTTTACAAGTATGGTTTCAGAATCGAAAACAAGATATTTCACTGGAGCAAGCATTGATTCATTTGAGTCAGGCTATTTGTTAGGTAATGGGTATTAGATTTCGATTGTGGTTGAGTTGTGTTTTATCAAATGAACCTTAAATAGTGTTTTAATTCATTTATTTGGTTGGATTTCTTATGTTGAGCTGCTTTATGATGCTGCCATATATGTATGAATGAGAGTTCTGTATTATAATAGTCCAGGGTCACAAACTGGGGAGTGCAGGACACTGGAAACTCTTTTTATGTTGAAGAGAATGGAGAAAATATTAAAGTGTCAACCCTGCGACTCTAATCTCCATCGTGTTGGTCATGAGATCGACAGATTAGTCTTCACAGCTATAATATGTATCTAGCTGTAAGGAACGAAGTAATTTTTATAGTTCACTCTAGTTGGTGCAATAAAATTCGCATTCGGAGAAAGCAGTTAATAAACGTTTTTTTTCACAGTTAACAGTTTAAATACCATCTTATTTATGATTTTTTGACTGCTTTGTTTAAATATGGTAAAATAAAAATCTAATAAATTATTTCTCAACCATTTTTTCAAGAAATTTCTAACAGAGTATGAGGGTCAAATTTCACTCAATAATTATTTTCTTCTTCATCAAATAATAATTTGGTTCTAGGAAGAGAATAATCATTAGAAATATAACTCAAAGTGAAATAATTAGTTTTGTTAGAAAAGTGTTTCCCCAAAAAGTACAATTTCTATCTGTTCAAATCATCAATCACCATTTTAAGTATAGCTCAAAAAAGGGAAGAAAATCGTAAAAAAAGTAATTCGAAACACTTCCAGAATTACTGTTGTCTCGAGTGTGATTTTTTCAAATTATCGCCCGCAGAGTTATCAGATTTCCATTTAGACGGTTAGAAATGATGTGTCAAAATTGTCACGAAACCAGGATGACACGGTTCATTCGGAAAAAAGAAATCCCCAAAAGTGTTTTCCAAATCCCAACTACTCGATTACGTTTCTTTGATATTTTGAAGGGATACATTGATGAATTTCTGTATTTCATACATTGTTAATCCCCTTTTATCATATCAATAGAGCATCGTTTTTAGGATGACACTAATAGTTAGCGTTGGAGTTTTAAGAATTAGATTTTTTGAATTGTTTAAAATTAGAGAGAAATATCTAGAGTTTTTTAATTATTTCAAAACTTATTCATTTTATTAGAATATGTTCATATATTTTAAATTTATATATCTATATACATAATAATAAACGCGGCTGTGTGTGTGTGTCTGTAATCACAATATATCGCCCCAGAAGCCTCGCCCGGGCACGAAACTCGGCCCATAATTGTGTTTTGACATAATGAAGAAGTATTTTTTTTCTTTTTCAAAAATTTTGATTAGTTATTTAGTTATCAGTCATTTTGTAAGTCTATGCTTTTCGTCTTCTTTTTCGTCTTCAAAGAGCCATATTCAAAAAACTATTAAAAAATGCATATACTTTTCCCCACTCTTATAAATGTATGCTAATGCGAACCTCACAATTGAAATATTAATTTTCGACAACTTAAACCAATAATATACGAAGGAATTAATAATTTAATTGTAAAGTTCGCATTAGTTTTCATTTATTAAAGTGGAGAAAAGTTTAACTTTTGTATTAAAAATGTGGCAACATATTCGATACGTAAATAGAACGCTTCGCTTTGATATATTTGTCGCTGTTCATAATTGTTATAATAAGTTTTTCTTCTTCTTTCCACGCTCTATTTTTTTTTCTTAAGCGAAGACGATAATTTTTATAGCGATATTGTAGTACTTTGTACAACTAAAAATTCTTTTCACAACACTTTAAAAATATTTACATTATTTTCTTTATATATACAGAGAACAGTCGGCAAAGAATTCGATTAGGTTGAAAAACATTTCGCAAAAAAGGAACGAATTCCAAAAGAAGAAATAAACAACTTAAAGAATAAAAATGCTGATGCCAGCCAATTTTTTGAAAGTTAACTTAGAAATAACAAACCAAACGATGTTAACAAAATGACGTAGAAAGCGCAACTAGATCAAAATTATACAAGCACAACTAGATCAAATTATAATACCTGAGTGCTTGACGTAACAGATATAGAAATAGAATTTGATACCATAAAAAATTATATAGAAATAGAAATTGATACCATAAAAAATTTATTCGTTTTCGTGTTCTTTTCATGTATTTAGCATTTTAGTTTTTTTTTCTTAAGCGTTGTAGCTATGTAATTTCAAACATCCTCAAGAGCTATAACACATCTGCAGCAGAACTGGATATGAAGACAAAATTGCTGGACAGGAACACTTTAATTGTCCACTAATCTTTAAAATCTTCTAATCTTTGTCCACTATGTTTTAAAAAACTTTATTTGTGAAAACCTTCAGCGTGGCGGACAGCTGGCCGCCTTAGGCGGCTAGTATAATATATATATATATATATATATATATATATATATATATATATATATATATATATATATATATATATATATATATATATATATATATATATATATATATATATATATATATATACACACACAGAAGAGCCATTACATTACGACCACAATCCATTTATAACAATGGGCTCGCACAGGTTTTCATGGTTTCGCGCCAAGAAACAATGTTTTCATGGGCGAATTAGGACCCATAATCCTCATAGAACAATCCCTGAAGTCTGTAAGCTACTTGAACATAGTTGCAGACCAGGTTCCCCCATTCATGGCAACAGTTTTTCCTGCGGGGGATGGTATTTACCAACAGGATAATGCACCATGTCATAAGGGTCGAATCATCATGGATTGGTTCGAGGAACATTCCAGTGACTTTCAAGTCATGCCTTGGCCCCCAAATTCACCCGACCTTAATACCTTAATCCAAAAGAGCATTTGTGGTCCTACTTGGAAAACCAAATTCGTGCTGCCACGCTACCCCCTCGCAATGCGAGGGAATTTCAGGACCAGTTGGTGAGCGCTTGGTACCAGATACCTCAGACTACCTATCAGCACATTGTGGAATCAATGCCACGGAGGATGCTAGCAGCTTTGAGGGCTAAAGGTGGTCCTACGTGTTATTAGCGGGGTGGTCATAATTTAATGGCTCTTCGGTATATATATATATATATATATATATATATATTAATGAATTTTAATATTTCTATTACTGTTAAGCTCCTTTCATAATATAAATAGAGCATGGTTTATAGAATGACACTAATGGTTTTCGCTAGAGTATCCAGAATAGGGTTTTTGAATTGAAGTTTAAAATTTTAGAAAGAAGTCGTATTTTTTGTTTATTTCACAACTTATTATTATTTTTATTATCCATAGCACGTAAGTGGCATAAAAAATAAAATTTGCATTTCTGTCATTTTGCGACTTCAAAATTCAAAATACCAATATATTTATCTGAAATCATTAGTTTAAGAAAAAAAAGTTTTAATTGTAATTTACCTGAAAAAGAATTCTATGTGTTAATCATAAATCCAAATTTGCGAACATATAGAATAGCATTCTAGTAAGATGACCTTACTTTATGGTACTGGTAAAAAACCACAACAAAAACGTAATTTTGATTATTAAAATCAAGATATACTGAATTTAAACCATTCATTTGGTAGTTTTTCGGATCATACGGTAACGGTTTACGAAATTCTGGTTTTTAAAATTACAGTTCTTATTACCACACATAAACTACAAAATACAAAATTAAAATCTAAAGTTAACCGAATGAATGGTTTTTATGCCATGTTCTATGATATCATGATAAAGTAACCAAATTTCATCCCATTTATCAAATTTTATCACATATTTAAATCCATATTTTAACGTTAATTTTTCTAAAGTCGTTAACAAAGCTCATCAATAAAAATTACCGATGTTTTGGTGTTTCCTTAGAGATTTTCTTAAAAAAAATTTAAAATGTTCTGGTAGTTTTGGTCATCTTTTTTTTCTAAGTGAAGTAGCAAATCTTGTCAATTCCGCTTTTACGAAAACAGCAAATATTCATTCTTATAAATTGTGGATATTGAAAAGTGGTTGGGTATTTAATTTTATTACAACTTACGCTGTTTTAATCGTGCAAATTAGAGCAATTTAAACATTTTACGCTATACCTTTATTAACCATAAATTAAATTTGACTCCTAATTTACATGCAATCCTTATAAATAAAAGATTTTGGATCAAATGACGGTTGAACCTTGAAATAACCTTGTACCTTGAAATAATATACCGTAACTTTTACAGAAATATTTATTTAACTAGGAGGCTTCGCCCCCTGCTCGCTTGCGCTGGCCAACCCCCGGAACTGCTCTCGCAGTTCATTTCGGATTGCCTCGCAATCCGATGCTCGCTTTGCTCGCTCATTGGATGCGTTCTTAACGTCTAGCTTTTGTATACTTTTTTGAACACTGAAGTTCCGAAAACTTTTCACTGTAGAAAATTCTAAACTTGTGTATTTCAATATTAATTTGAAATTGCAAACAGTTCACATATTTTCCTAATCACACTATTCTAAATTTCAGTTGTTGCGAAAAGTAACTGTTGTAAGTTTTGTTTTAAAGTCTTTCCCACCAGAGGGCTAAAACCATGTGTTGTAAAACAATATGAAATAGTACTGAAAGCCGGATGTAAGACATCGGCTTCGATGAAGATTATTTTGTGAGACTTTATTTGATAATTCGGTGAGAATTCACCCGATTAGACATATGATGCTCACTACGTGCTCTTGCGCACCGAAGCCTATCAATTAAAACGTATTAGCGTTTTATATAATATGGGTTAGCCATATGATGCTCACTACGTGCTCTTGCGCGCCGAAGCCCATCAATTAAAAATGAAAACTGTTGCCAACGCGAGAAAAGAAATATTATCGGTTTTATTGATAAATACGTATTAGCGTTATATATAATACTAAGAGGCTTCGCCCCCTGCTTGCTGGTGCTCGCCTACCCCCGGAACTGCTGCAGTTCATTTCGGATTGCTTCGCAATCCGATGCTCGCTTTGCTCTCTCATCGGATACGTTCTTAACGTGTAGCTTTTGTATACTTTTTTGAACACTGAAGTTCCGAAAACTTTTCACTGTAGAAAATTCTAAACCTGTGCAATTCAATATTAATTTGAAATTGCAAACAGTTCGCATATTTTTCTTAATCACACTATTCTAAATTTCAGTTGTTGAGAAAAGTAAACGTTGTAAGTTTTGTTTTAAAGTCTTTCCCACCACAGGGCTAAAACCATGTGCTGTAAAGCAATATGAAATAGAAATGAACGCCGGATGTAAAGCATTGGCTTCCATGAAGATAATTTTGTGAGAATTTTTTTGATAATTCGGTGAGAATTCACCCGATTAGACATATGATGCTCACTACGTGCTCTAGCGCGCCGAAGCCTATCAATTAAAACGTATTAGCGTTTTATATAACATGGATTAGCCATATGATGCTCACTACGTGCTCTTGCGCGCCGAATCCATCAATTAAAAATGAAAACTGTTGAAATATCATCGGTTTTATTGATACATACGTACGTATTAACGTTTTACATAATAAGATGATAGATTAGAGTGATTTAGGGATTTTGCGGTAATTATCACTTTAAAAATTACGGAACACCAATTTGTTTTTCTCTGATTTGTTCCTTATAAATGGATTTTGCTGCAAAATGTCCCGGAATCTCGAGTGTCGGCACTCTGATTTTCTTATTACTGAAAATGCCTGGATGATTGTAAAGGCCTTATATAGTACAATAATTTCTAGGTATTTCTGAAATAACTAAATTTATCAAGGGTCACTTTTCCAGAAATGCAATTGTGATCTTATCCCTGGTAATGCAGTGTTTTGTTATAATACACATTATATGATACTCAAACCACCAATATTGTGCTTAGGATATATATTTCAATACACACTATCTACAAAGAACTCACTAATAATAATTTCTTCCTTTTCAGCTATGTGACAGAGGATCTTGTTTCATTTTCTTGCGAAATTATCACATAAAGCTGTTTTTTTGCTAGAAATTATTTCCACAATCTTATCTTTTAAATTCTTGGGTCATACTTTATTTCTTTTTTTTCCCTTTCTATCTTATTTCTTAATCTTTCTTGGATTTACTAATGATAATACGTATTTAGTAAATTAGCGATTTACATTGTGTGTACTATTTAAGAAACGAGTGATATTTGCTCTCTATTCAAGCACAGATATGCCGAAACGGCTTAAGCCTTTTAGTTGGTTGGGATTCTAAGTAACAATGCATTCTAATTGGGGATAATAGGACGTTAATTCCAAACCTGCTTTAAAGATCAGCAAACGATTTAAATTTCTACGAACATTCAGCTGTTAATATTTGGGTAATGGTATTTTATCCAACTAATATTAATTAATTGGAATTTCGATTGTCAATAAATTCCTAGTAATATAAAATTTTGATTTAGCGTAAATGAATAAATTTGCAATGTAGTCCAGTACAAAACTGTAGTTAAAACTTGAATAAACTAGCTTATCTCGTTGTAGTAAGATTTATATGAGATATTTCGATAACATTGGGATAAGTTTTGTATGTAGTGGTCAGAAAACGATTGATATTTTCATTTTTATTGGGAGCGGAACTTTTTTAGATATTTGACTGATCTAGTTAGTGGAAAGGAGTTCGAAATTTTGATTGCAAGATTTTAAGATTTCAAACACGAAAGAAAATTAATAAAACCTTGCAAAACAGGTAGTAATTACAACCCTGTCTTTGAAAGATTACACCTAGCCAAATTTGTCGATGAATTTTACCCTGGTTTTTATCTTAGAGTCGATTATTCTCTAAGTGCTATATTAACAGAAGTAAATACATCTTCCTTTCCTTCAGTATTTTCATCCTTTAGATACTGAAAAGCTGTTCTTGTTTTCTTGACAGCATGAGATAAAAGAATGCAAAGATAACTTTGTATTATACTGTCATGATTTCAATGTGCAGATTTCCATTTATTGTAACGTATTATAGAACTTACTGTTGTAAGTTACTATAGAACTTAATTGTGTGAAACTTAAGTTTATAAACATAACTAAGCAGAAAAGGGGCGTAACAAATCATAATTTTAAATTACGCGAAACCTTGCAGCTAAAGGCGATGATGAACTCAACTGAAAGTAATCTACTACATAAATACACAAGTGGGCGACCTTTGTGCTAAAATACAAACTACCTGTTGCACTGATGAAAAATACCTGTTGCACTGATGAAGGTTGCCCTTTGAGCATCCGAAACAACTGTCTGCATTTATAAATATTTTTGTGCTCCTAGACGTTGTTTACTTTAGTTTGTAATCTACTACATACACACATGTCCATAAATTAAGGATAATGAAGTTCAGGCACAGAAAGAGACAGAAGCCAAACAAATTTGACTTATTTGTAAAGTCTATGTATTAAACAAAAGGTAAAAAGCAAAAAAGATACTATATGTTTGACATAATTAATAAAAATTGCGATTTTTACTCCCTGGAGCAAATTTCAAAAAAGAACCTATTTACAAAAAACAGTATAACATGGTTAGTATGATGGTTAATGCGAAGTATGTCTCCCGGACGATGCAATACAGGCCGTACAACGCCTAGGCATGCTGAGTATCAAATTATCAATCTGATTTTGGGGAATATTACACCACTCATCAAGCAATGCCCTCCGAAAGTCCGGTAGACAGGTGGGAGGGAGTTGACGGGCTGCAATTCGTCGGCCAAGCATATCCCACACATGCTCTATTGGATTCAAGTCCGGTGAGTATGCTGAACAATCCATACGGGTGATATCCTCCGATTGAAGGCAATGTTTTCCAGACAATGTTTGCACGGTGAGGACGGGCGTTGTCATCCATAAACAGAAATTCAGCACCCATGGCGCCTCGAAACAAACGTACATGTTGTTCCAGAATGACTTCCCTATAGATGTGGCCTGTCATCGTTACACTCTGAGCATGCAGGTCAGTTCTGGAACCAAGAATAATTCCTCCCCAAACGAGTCATCCTGTGGTGTTGTCTTGGTTGTAACGGGTACCTGGCGCTCCCCATAAGAAAGTCCGGCGAGAATCAGACTGCAAACTAAACCTGGACTCGTCGGAAAACTTCACACAAGACCACTGTTGCCGTGTCCACAATGTAATGCTCTCTACTCCAGGCTAATCGCAGGCGACAGTGAGTTGCGGTAAGTGGAACACATCTGACAGGCCTACAAGCATATAGACCAATGTTCCCTAAGCGTCTGTACACGGTCTGCCTTGAAACTGCCGTACCGGTAGCTGAAGAGAGCTGACGAGACAGGTCTGATACTGTGCTCCGTCTGTTTCTTTTGGCAGTAACTGCCAAATACCGGTCTTCATTTGGCGTTGTAACTCGGGGGTGACCTGTGCTGTAACGTCTACTCACATTACCATCATCTTGGAATCGTTGCCAAAGCCTGGAGATGACACTCTGGGTGATTCCAAGTTCCTCGGATGCTTCCAGCTGGGTACGTCCACATTCCAGTCGTCCGATGATTCTGCCACGTAAAAAATCATCCTAATGCTTCCTTTGTGCCATAACTATACGGTTATTGCACTAAAAGGCTTTTAGAGAACTTGTGAATAATTTTACTTCTTTGCCACCATTCCTTATATACCCCTCTCTTACACTCTCGCCATTGTGACGTACTACCAGCGTCATTTAGTGGTTTCCTGTAATTTGCATATTCTTCTTCAGGATGTGTGTGATAATTCTACAGGTGAAATTTTAATTTTAGAGTTTGATTTCCGGGTGATTCTGAATTATCCTTAATTTATGGACATGAGTGTATTTGAAGTTCTGTGAGGAAGACGATGACAGAAAACAGAGGCCTTCTATTGGCTACATTGGAAGCATATATAGTATTTAGAAAATTTACTTTGTTATGCTTTGAAGTTCATAATTTAGGAGAATTGAAGGCATGGTCAATTGCTGGTGAACACATTCTGTGTTTTATAATTATTTTGATAAAATTCTTTGTAAATAGCCATGGTGTATGATTGTTACAAAAAGAGCTTACTTAATTTATATGTTTTGGCACTGTCTTGGTACTATCCCACATAGGGACATATTTATGGATTTTGAAGATTCATAAAATAATATTTTTTTTTGAGATAACACTTTAAGGTTGTTGTAAAATACGCCAATCTCTAGTGATTTACAACTGTTACATTACGTTAGATACTAGAATAGCAAATATCATAAATATCGCAATTTTTGAATTCATCTCTTTAAAGGTATCCGAGGAGGATCAATTTATTCTATATTATAACCGTCGTTGAACAGCAGACCCAACTCTCGGGGTTTACGATTACTAATGTTCAACTCCGTAGCCTTATAATTTTGAAACCAATCCAGAAGACAAGGGAACTCCTGGATCAAGTATTGGGAGAAATGTGCCTTCGTTGTGGACTTTATTGATAGAACTAACCGGCATTCGAACCGTTACATGGAGAGGAAGGCCACGAGAACCTCCCACGGTTAGCCTGACGGCAAGGATACTCTAACCCATGATCCGTCTACCACTGAGAATATTTCACGTCAGCACTATGGTCAGTGCAAACCGGATGCGGACCTCGTATCGACCAGCCATAGCTGGATTCGAACCCGGTTCACCTCATTGGAAGAAGAACGCTCTATCCCTTAAGCCATCGCAACTCGAGGAGGCTCATTGTATAATACGCTCATTTTCCAATATGGTTCCTCAGGTTCGAGTTTCAGCTGTGACTGGTTGGTACAAATCCTGCTCTCGGCTAGCGTCGACCACAGTGCTAATGTTAAGTATTGTTAGTGGTAGACATCACACGGGTTAAAATCCCCTTATCGTCGGGCTAACCATGGGATGTTACCGTGGCTAGCCGTAATTTTCCTCTCCATGCGACGCAATTGCGGATTAGTTCCATCCAAAACTTCTCCGCGCAGGCTAGTTTATCCCAGTGCTTGATTTAGAAGTCCCCTTGTCTTCTGCGTTCGGCTCAAAATTAAAAAGCTATGGAATTGAGCATTGTTAGTCGCAAACTCAAAAACTGGGTCAGCTGTTAAATGCCATGCCTTTTTAGAAACCTTAAGTAAAAAATTTAAAAAAATATATTAAAGTTTCATCTTAGAAATGTTCTCTCTGCCTTTTAAAAACCTTTTTCTTTCATCGTTGAAATATTGTACTAAAAAGTGCATCATTGAAAGTTTACAAAGAGAAAATACTTTACGAACAATTCAGAGAATTTTTTTAAAACTGAACTGGTTTCCTTTCTTTTTTCATCGAAATGTTTCTGGCAACATGAAAATTCTCAGGAAAACAATTTAGTTTATTCAGATAACTTGATAAAGGAAATGGATCTAGAAAGTATGTTACCCCGGACAAGATTTTTAGGAAGTGTTTTCTGGGCATTCAATTTATTTTTTTAGCACATTGAAGCTCCTGTGCTCTAAAGAAAACTGAAATGTAATGTGAAGTTGGATTGACTGCTAAATTTCTAAAAGTCCGTTTAACGTTGCCATGTTACACATAAATCTGAATATATATATTTGAGAAATGTCATTATTTTCTTCTTGCATTATAAGTAATGTTAATATTGTTTTATGAGCTTTTAAAATTAGCTTTACTTGAAGCTAACTTTTAAATAAGATCGACTTATCAAACTTAGTCATATTTAAACAATCATATGCATTTGAAACGTGTAAAAAATTTACTACTGTGTTTGAATTGTAAATCAATCAGTCAAAAGTGATACTTTTTACACTTGATCAGTTATTGGCTAAATATGATTGAGTGTTTATTAATTTACCTTTAATTTCAACGTATCACTAGTTGAAAACGTTAAAAAAAAGTGTGTATATTAAGTCAGAAAGTGATTTCCAATTTTATTTGAATTGTAAATCAACAAATCAGAAATGTAAGTTTAGTAAATTTTTATTTTGTAACCAGTGTTAAGCAATGAATAGCTTAAACATTTTGGAATTTACGACTATCAATGTTCTACGCAATAGTTTTGTAATTTTGAGCCTAAGCCGGATTCGTTTACTTAGACATTATTTCAATAAATCAATCCTTTTTCTGGTTTGATTTCTTTTTCCTTCACTGCTATAACTTAAAATTCGTCAAGAAGTATTTGTAATAATGGTTGCAATATTGATGAAAACTTATAATGACGAGTTTTTAAACTTAAAAGTAAACTTAAAAATAAATAAATATAAAATAATATATGTAAATATAAAATATTATAAAATAACCAAACAACGCGTAAAATTATTCTAAAATAGTAAAGAAAAGTAAGGAAAATATTAATTAATTGACAATTGCTCTCATTGTGAAAACATAGCAATTGATCTCGGGTAAAGTTAAGTTTATCTTTAATGGATAAACATATGTTTATACAGGTATCATGACTGAAGCATTATCATAATATATATCTAAAAAAAAACAAAGAATTACATAGACCAGGAAATATTTAAAACTATAGAATTATTTGAACAAAAATATTTAATTTTCACTCACACTTATCCAGTAAAAGTTATGTGCTATAGCCAATATGTTAATGTCACTACATATAATATGACATAGCTAACACTTAGAAATTGTAATATCTTATATCATCATACAGTTATATCATCATTCGATATAATAGCAATAAATAAAGTGGATATGAGATACACTTCAGCTTAACTATTCTCTTTAGACAGTTAATTTAACGATATGGCATTGATATATTGTCAAATCCCATGGAGGGTAGAATATATCTTATGACGAGGTTTCCAGTAATTTGTTGAAGCTGTTACAGTTTGTACAATGCATAATTACATCGACTCAAATAAGCTCCATAATCTGACCTTATCTGATGAAACTCTATTTATCATTTCGATCCATTAATTTTTTGCTTGGTAAGAGCCTCAGGTATTTCTTAACAATGAACTGGTATATAAAGAAATGATAATATAAAATTTTGAAGAAACTTTAATAACTAAACGCATTTTGGAACTTATTAAAGGATATTTGTAAGTGCCGATGAATTAATTATTTCGAAAAAGTTCTGGTGGAGATGTTTTTTTTCAACTTTAGAAAAGCGAGTGGGGTTAGAACGATTCAGAGGATAGAGTGCTCGCCTTCTTATGAGGTATCACAGGTTCGAATCCCAGTAATGACGGGTTAATACAAAATCTGATCGTGGCCCTTACCGACCACTGTATTGACTTAAGATATCATCAGTGATAGACAGATCATGCTTTAGAGTCCTCTTGCAGTTGGGCTAACTGCAGGAGGTTTTCATGGTTTCTCTTTTTATGCGAGATTGTTCCTTCAAAAAGTCTCATAGGTAGACGTTTTTGGAATAGTTTCCTGGCAAACCATAGAAAGATTTTGCGGTTTCCTCTCAATGTAACACAAACGCTGGTTAGTTCCACTAAAATTCCACACTAAGGCTAGTTTGTCCCAATGCTTAATCCAGGAATTCCCTTGTCTTCTGGATTACGTTAAAAATTACAAGACAGACGAAGAGGAGTTGTTGAATATTGATAGTCGTAAACAAAAAAATCGGGTCGATTATACAATATATATATATATATATATATATATATATATATATATATATATATATATATATATATATATATATATATATATATATATATATATATATATATATATATATATATATATATATATATATATATATATATATATATATATATATATATATATATATATATATATATATATATATATATATATATATATATATATATATATATATATATATATATATATATATATATATATATATATATATATATATATATATATATATATATATATATATATATATATATAAATTTAAAAAGATAAAACTTTAACAAAAGTCATTTGGATCTCCTAATTATTAAACTATTATTAATTATTCAAAAGATTATAACTTTAAGGTCTATGATTTATTTATTATTCAAAGACGTTTAAATGATTAATTAAATGGATAATTTAAATTCCAACACAGCTTTATATGTCACATACGCTATTCTAGGAAAATATGAAATTTGAAACCTACTTCATTATTTTAACGTCAAAACATCTTTAATTATCTCATGGTAAAGTTAGATGTTATTAAAGAAGATTATTTTAATACCCTCAATTATTTAAATTCCAGAGAATATCAATGAAAAATGTATCGTTTAAGGACAAACACAATTCTTTGAAAATTTCAAACTAATTAAAATCTAAAAATGTTTTATTACTAGTTGTAGTAGTTAAAAGTAACTAAGGGATATTTTAATCTGCATTTGGTTTAAAACATAATTAAGGAATGAAATAACATATTCATATCTTAATTATAATCGTGAAGAGAGAGTTGTTTACAGCCTCGACTGCTTTTACATTAAATAAACTATTTTAAAGATTGCAGAATTTCTAATTAATACATATAACTGCTGCATGAAAAAATTTGTTTTTTTAAAGCCCCGTTTTTGGGACGTATGTATTTTTCAATTTTTTTTTTACTGACAAGTGGCACTTAAAACAAATTTATCTCTAATACACTAACATTGAAATTAGCAGATAAGACTTTTGAACAAAATAAAGTTTAATTTAATATTTAATATTTTTAATCATAATATTTTTGAAGAATTTTCAGAAATTTTATATAGTTACCGAACTATTAAAACTGATTTACCCTATGGTAATAAGTATCGTGAAGGCTGACTTTAACCTTTAATACCTATATGTATTGAAAAATAGAAAGTGTAAAATAATATGTACACTATTTGAATTGCGAATTTTTATAGATTTTATACAACTGTAAGTTCAAAATCGCTCAGTCCCACAGTGGATTGATCGTTAAGACACGGTTCCCAGCAGATCACCGAAGTCAAGCATCACTGGCTGCGGTCAGCGTGCGGGTGGGTGACTACTTGGATCAGCCTGCGTAGGGACCGAGGGTGTGCGGTATTGGTCCCCGTTAAACTGTTTTACCGTAAAGTGCTCGACTTCGCGTGCAGGTCGTCGGGCTACCGAAATTGCGATGGCATGTCTTCGGATCATCATCAGGGATGTTTCCCAGACCGTCACCAATAGCCCATTGTGCAGCTCTAGTGCGACGTAAATGAACAACAACAACAATCAAAATCGCTCAAAATTCACTTAAGTATTATTAAACTAGTGTAGTAATAGGTTTTTATGTAAATAAGTAGACTTATTAATAATACGGTACAAATAATTTATATTCACATTACAATTAGTTATTCCACTAATAACTTGTTTGTTGCATAATCGCATAGAAATATTTTATATGCTACTAATATTATTCATACGCAACTTCTCAAAGCCCAGAGATTATTTCTACTTTTATTTTCATTTGAATGAAGTTCAGATATAAAAATTTACCAAAAATACCAATGATTCGAAGAATAATTATTAAAAAACGAGAGAGGAGATGAAAATACGATTTTCTAGGTTTTGTTTAAGAAACAAGAAGCAACCTCTTCTTATCAAACTTAAAAGTTAGTTTCAAAGTTCATCAATAGATGACACTGCGGACTAATAATTTAAATCAGTATTATATTTGAGCGTTTGCCATTCCAGCTGAAATATTTGAATGCTCGTGTATCAGTTGTAACTTCCAACTATGCAACTTTGCATCAAATGGTGGATATTTTAAAAGCATTGCTTTATACTTTTTCTTAATAAACAGCCCTATTGTCGTGTTACGAAATTAGTTTTGAAACTTGGTGGGAATAAAAAACTTATTGTCTGTTTAGAGAACCTTATGAAATTCGATAAGTTTAATCTTGATCATGTGTTATTTCATATTCAAATAGAGCTTCAATATGAGAAGTTTTTAATTTCGCACTACTTTTCGAAATACACAAATCTGGAAAACGTTATTAATAAGTTTGTTGTTACTAATAATGTTTAAGAGAGCGTTTAACCAGGGTTATTTAGACATTTTAATAACGGGTGTATATTTTCTTATAACCGCTTTTGCATCCCAATGGTAACCTTTTATGACCCATATTGGTAACCTTTAAACTGGTTAGAACTTATATGAGTGGGCAGATGTGTCCATTAGAAATGCCAATGTTTTGAAAATTTCTTGAAACAGTAAAATGCCGTAGTATCCAGGTTATGGAAAGCAACTGGGGTAATTAAGCCTAAAATTATATATATATATATATATATATATATATATATATATATATATATATATATATATATATATATATTCCAAACTAAATTAGTTTTAAACCTTTTATTGACTCGCACTAAGGTAATACTAATAAGTTTATGACCCATTAATGGAAACTCAATAGTTTAAAAATAGCACCTAGTTACCTTGATTGGTACAATGACACTAATTTTCTTCAATATTTACTTAAAATAATTATATTGCCAGGTAGAAAACTATACAATTGCTCAATTTTACGCCGAAATTAAGAGGTCCATTAATAGCAAATGCACTATATTTAAGTTTAAGATACAAATATTCATTTTTTTTAAAGTCAATTAACTTTAAATAGAGTGAAAAAACTTTATTGGAATTTTAAATGGTTGGTGGTTTTAATGTTATCGTGTATCTACATGTTATTGACTTTCATTAACTATATAACTTGTTTGGCTATGTAAATCACCATATTTGAGTTTATGATGCAAATTTTTATTTTTTTATGTTCAACTAACTTTAAATAGAGTGAAAAATATTTTTTTATATTGAAGCAGATTTTTAATTAAGTATATTTTTAAATACTGGAATTTTCCACTAGTGTGACAGATTTTCCTGTTTCAAATCAACCTACCAATGTGTATCCTGCTTGGAACTGAGTCATGAGAATTTTAATGCCTGATAAATAAAGAAATAAAGCATTTTTCCACAGAGCTTTGATCGTGTGGAAATTTATTGCAATCTTCTTTAAAGCAATTTAATAATCACACATTTACTAACTTACTAAAACATTCTTTTTTCAATCGCATAGCAACTGAAAAATTTTTTTTAATGAAGTAGGTTAAATGAAACAAATATTTTTTATCTTATAGTTTATGTATTATTAAGAAAAATAAAGTCTTTATTTCTAAGTCTCCGTATCATGACATTAATATAATACATCGAAAATAATTTACTTAATAAAGTTGCAACAAGAAACAAACTATTATTTTTTTCATGCAAGTTTTTTTTTCTTCAATTTTTATAGTGCTACGATTGATTTCTATAGAGTGTATACAGACTCTCTAAACACAAACTGCTGAAACCTTTCATATATCTCAAATATATATATTAGAAATGAAAAGAAACAACACTTTCTAAAGAGAGAAATAGTTTTAGGAAAGCTGAGTCATGAAAAAAGGAATTTCTTGCAATGGTTATTAACCATAATCGAAAAAACACTGACTTTGTCAAAATATTATTGTAAGAGAGGATACATCTATGTACAAGTTCTGGGAATAAAAAACCCCCCAAAAGTATATAACTAACATAAAGCTTCCCTTAAAGACACAAATAGTTTGGAATTGATCTCCCCACAGCAAAAATCATCCCAAGATATCATTCGTTCTATAACTCCAGGTAATCTTAGGTAACATAAAAAATTTGTAGCCTAAATCCTCTTACACATGTATGAGAATTTTTCGCTCTTTCTTTGCTATTATATTTTCTTTGGATAAATGGGTATTGGGTAGGGAAAATGTAAGGAAAACGTACATTAGACGATAAAATATCAAAAACACGTAGGCTGTGATCATAATATAAAA
Source organism: Parasteatoda tepidariorum (assembly GCF_982258835.1). Classification (NCBI taxonomy): domain Eukaryota; kingdom Metazoa; phylum Arthropoda; class Arachnida; order Araneae; family Theridiidae; genus Parasteatoda; species Parasteatoda tepidariorum. The sequence goes on from NC_141760.1 coordinate 75,975,156, forward strand.
ATACCAGCATAAAAAGCGTATAGGATATTTATAAAGAATACAAATTGAAGATAGGAAGTAGAAGTTAAGATATATTGAACATTTTCAGTTGCTTTTTCTTCAAAGAAAATAATCATGCTATTTTATAATTATCGTCATTTGGGGTTCTTTCATATTACAGCTGTACATTAGGCCATGAATAGCTGTTATTATGTAGTTATTATATAGTCATTGGGTGCCCTGCAAAGTATCAGGAGTACTAAAAAATAGGTAGAGGAATCGTAGGGAATAGCCATATTAATGTTTGCAAGATTTCTTTTTTTCCTTAAATTGAAGATTTTAATGTAAAACTAATGATTTTTTTAAAGTGACTGTAAGCAAATAATTTAGAAACTATAAAAGTAACTGTAAGCAAACTATATAAAATGTTAGTATGCCTAAACCCCAAAAATGGTGGCAGCTACTTTACACCAAATTGGTACTATGCTAAGTGTTCCAATACACTACTACACTTTTACACTACTGAGTGTAACGTAGCCGCCATCATATTTATTATTCAGAGCAACTAAAATTCATAATCATAGTAAAATATTTTACGCATAAGAATTATTTAAGTTACTTTAACCAAACAATATAAAGTAAGAATCATTAGAATTAGTATACTTAATTAGTAGTTAGTATACTTAATTAGTAAGAATGATGAGAATATGCACCACTTCTTAAAATAAGAAATAGTTTGTTTATCAAACATACCAAAGAGAAAAAATATAAATATGAATTCGAAATAGGTTGAACAAAACCGAAGTAAATATAAGTAAAATATTATCATAGATCGAAAATTAAAAAAAGTTCATTTCTTCCAAAATGGTGTATGTAATTAAGTAAAGTAACTCAAATTTATGAGCAACAAGAGTCTTTGGTCATGGATTACATCACTTTTTAGCACAAATAAAATTTATTTTTCCGAAATTAACGGAATATTAAAAACGACAACATAATCCTGTTGCCAACCATGAATGGGCTAAAAACACCTGACCTTGGGGTAAGCTTTATCATTTATTGTTGTCAATGTTCACGTTGTTAAGTACGGTCTTTAAAGTGGGCATGAACCTTCAATTAGGTGTTAATTTGAAATAAAGTAATCATTCACATAATTTCTTTTGAGTTTTTTCAAGACCAAACTTGTATAAGTGTTACACCACAGTTTTTATTTCAATATAAATTTGATAGACAAAGTTATCCCGGTTGTTTATTTTTTATTGCAGGAGAAATCTATGAAATTTGATTGAATTACCATAGATCAATTTAATAAGCTCTGAAATAAACTTTTATTATCTATCTAATAATAATAATGGAGAATTAACTCAGAACTGAGAGTGAATGAAATGTAACCTAGGCTTGCCATACTAGATGCTAAGGAATTATTCTTAACTGTGTGAAACTTGTAGGTGGCTCGCAGCTTTCTTGCAATGTTTCTTATATTTTTGTCCTCAATTATTGAATAGTTATTAAGGAATCTTTTAGCACTTTTAATTACGCATAGCGAGTTCATTCTCGCATTAAATAGCCCAAAATTCATAAAATTTAGTCTGTAATATAAAAAGAAAAAAAAACGCGCTGTTAGCAGTGTTAAGGACACAATAAATTTTCTGATAGCTTTGAGAGATGCTAGAAACCTATTTGGCGTTGTTTTGCTGTCACTTTGACGTCACACGGATATACAGGACTCCTACTCTAATGTCTAACTGATGATGGAAATTCCACATTTTAAAATGCGTCGTGTGCTAATGAGTATTGTTTATATTCATATCATTTATTTATTTTCGTATGATTCGTGCTTTTGCAAAAGAAAAATTTTGCAAAAGCACGAGAACTGTTTTGGATGCCTCGAAGGCCTCGTCAAAAAACCTTGGTGAATGTATCACCTGCGTAGTCTGGCTATGTTACTTGAAATTACTCGGTTGCAATTAAGCTCTGGGAATATTTAGGAATAAAGCAATTTATTGATAAATCCAGAAAGTTTGCGACAAAAATGTCATATTTCACAAATAAGACATAAATTACATTTATTATTACTCATAGATAGCATTTTTAATTATCCGTAATTTGTCGTAATTATAAAAATTAAATAAAATCAATTTGTTTGCTTCAAATATAATTGTTTTTGAAAATTTTCTATTCTCATTTCATTGTTATAAATGTGACAGTTTTGATATAATTAAATCTCATTTTGTTTCAATGTTTATTTTAAAAGCTTCTACGACATTTTAATTATTTGAAAGCAGCTTGAATATTTTATGCTTTTACAATTACTTGATTTTAATATAAATTGAAATTTTTCAATTGTCACTTAAACAAACATATTATTTGATAACATTAAAAAGATTTTTGTAAACAATATTTATTTTATTTATATTTCCTTTGAAATAAGTTTCGATTTATTTCTTTTCATATATAGCACAGTTGTTAGTGTTTACACAATGACATAAATTTCAAGTAGAAACAATTTTTAAATATTTACCGTAAGTCCGATATCTATTTTCGTAAAATGTAATCTGATATAAACTGATATATGCAATATTTTTTTTCCCTTTTCAAATAAATATTTTATGGATAGTAAACGTCATGAATTTCCCATTGTTTAAAATAATAGAAAGGAAATATATCATACTGTATTGATAATGATGCAAAGTTTACGTAATGATTATTCTTTGCCATAGACATGCTTTGCAATAAATTATTTGAAGAGCTTAAATGAAAGTACTTGAAGTTTCTCCGTCAATAAAGTTGAAAATGCAAATAGATTTTTAAGCCTAAGCCGAGGATATAATTAGTATTATATAAGACAGAATCAATCGAACAAAAATTTCAGTTTAGACACTTTTCTGTGTTACGTAAATCCTCATTTTTATGAAACATAAAATTATCACATTAACATTAAAAAAAATAATCTTATGAAATTTGAAATATTTTAAGAAAGGATAATTTTAACTGTTCTGAACAGACGTTTAATTAAAATTTATTCACTTGATGGCAATTTAAATTACTGTAGTAAATGTTTAATTACAATTTCTGATAAATCCATCAGTTTGTAGTGAATAATTTAGAAAATGTGGTTCCAATTTAGTTGCAATTATACGAAGCATAAATTGAATGTCAACAGTATACTTGCTACTGAAAAGATGAATATTCGGTTCTTTTCTTAATATCAGCTTTAGTTATTATAGCGTGGTTGGATACGCCAATTGGTTGGATAAGATTGTCAGGCCCCACAGTAGAATCTTTGTAAGACACGGTTCCAAGTAAAGCTTCACTGGGTGCGGCCAGTGCGTCAGTTGGTGGCCACTTTAATCAACCTACGTAGTAGCTGAGGGTGCTCGTTAAACTGTTCTACCACAAAGTGCACTACTTCAAGCACAAAACGACAGGCTACACCAGCGGATGAGCCGACCCTTCTGCATGGGATCAGAGTTGTGATGGCATATCTTCGTATCATCCTCTGGGTTGTTTTCCAGACTGTCGCCAATAGCCCATTGTGAAATGTTAATTAAGTATTTGCCTACCTACCTTAAAAATATAATGAGGACCAACTGCCAACCCAAGAAATTCAAGAAGTTGGAAGTTCATTAGTTCTGTCACGGAAATCACTCTAACGTGTCCATGAGATGCTACTTTTCTCTTACTTACAATCTAAATGAGTGCTGCGATTCAAGTCACTTCAAAGGATTCAACTCGCGAAATCGACATACTCCAGCGATGCACTTAGTGACACAAAACGTATTTTATCACGTGAGTTACTGGTTTGGTCATTGATTAGATGTTTACCGCTCAGCTCAACTGAGACATACTATGTGTGACATACTGACGTGATCATATTACTGATCTGGCCGTACTACAAGTCTACTTTAAATGTTTCATCTTTTGAGATGCGCAAGTAATGAATTCACTAATATTGATGTACAGTGCTCCAAAAAATGAAGGGACCATCCAGAATAACTTTTGATCTCTTAATGGGATCTTTACGTTCTAGGTCTCCCTCTTAAGGGGTTAATCTCAAATATGCTAATTATTTAGTGCAGCCGATATTTTAAATTACGAAATTACACACAAAAACGTATTTTCTCTAAATAAACATAAATTTTTTCCGACAGATTTAGATTTCTGACCCACAAAATATAGGGAGTAGCAGCAATCTAGGAAATATGGTCTTAATAGTTTGGTCAGGAGAGCGATCCTAAGTTTCGACCCCCTAATGCTAATTTTGAGATTTTTTGCGCATTTCGTCTTATCTCGAGATCTTTTTACACAAATTGAAAAAGTTTTGCACTCAATTTATAAACTTCATTTAACCAAACATATCTCCCCTCAAAAAACTAATTTTAGTGAATATTTATAAATTTTTTTATTATTTTATTTTATAATATTCGAAAAACCCTTTTAATTGTAAGTTATAAATTTTTTTACATTATCTTAGAGTATCCAATTTGGTATGACAAAATTAAAAACTTGAGCGAAATCGGCTGAATAGTTCTTGAGAAACCAAATTTTAAAAACTTCCTTAAAAACTTCTCATTTCTCAGGAACTATTCGACCAATTTCGCTCAGATTTAGTATTTTGCAGTGTAAATTTACATTCTTTAAAATTTATTAAAAAACCTGCACTCGGCAACTCAGCATTTTTTTTTGACTTTCATTAAAAAAATAATGAATTAAAAGCTATTTTTTACATGAAATTATGTTTGGATAGGCGAATTCTTTTGTAAAATTAAGTGTAAATTCTTTTCAATATGCTTAAGAAGTTATCGAAATATCGTGAAATAACCAAAAAAGAAAATTTTCATTAAGGGGTTCAAACTTCGGCCCGCTTTTCTGGCCAAACTAAAAGGATCACATTTCAAAAACTGTAAGTACCTCCAATATTTTAGGGGTCAGAAATTCGAATCCATCAAAAAAAAGGTTTGTTTGTTCAAAGAAAATACGCTGTTGTGTCTGATTTCCTAACTTAAAACATCTTCTGCACTAAATAATTAGTATATGTGAAGTCACTCTCTTGAACCATTAAGATTTCTAGATCAAAAGTTATCCAGGGTGTTCCCTTTTTCGGCGTACTGTTACAAGCTTTAAATAATATTAGTTTAGTTACATAATGCAGGCAGTAAAACAAATTAGAAAAGCAATTTAATCAATCCATTTAAATCATTATTGTTTTTTTATAGATCACGGTCGCAAAATTAGCAATCGCTTAAATAAATCAGAATTATATTTTACGTTACATTCTAAGACTCAATCTTGATAGCTAGAGGGGGTGATCTGAAATATGATAATTAATAAATGCAGACGATATTTTAAGTTACTTAATCAGATACAAAAACGTAGTTTCTCTGAATGAACATGCCTTTCGCGGATATGAATTTCTGACCCCCAAAACATAGAAGGCAGCCGCACTCTGTGAAATATGATCCCGATAGATAGGTCAAGAGTGTGATCCAAAGCCTGGACCCCTTAATGTTAAGTTTACTTTTTGCGTATTTCACCATATCTGAAAACTTTTTAAGCGAATTAAAACATTTTTGCACACAATTATAAAATTTATTTATTGTAAAAGAATTCCATGCACAAACTAACTTTCAGTAAATATTAATTTTAGTTTATGATTTTATTTAATAACGGTCGAATTGCTAGGTGTGAAATTTTTTGCATCATTTTATAGAAAATGATTCATTATAGCAAAATACAATATTTGAGCAAAATAGGTTGTACAGTTCCGGAGTAATTAAATTCAAAAAAAAGATAGATATTTATAATTCGACTTTTCAGGAACTATTCGACTAATTTTAATTAATTTTTTCTTCACGTAAAAGTATGTTCTTTAAAATAATAAAAAATTGTACACTTTAAAATTCAAAATTTTTTCAAGCATTATTCAATAAAATAATAAAAAAATAAAAACTATGTACTTAATAACTTGTGTTGTAATAACTTACGTACCATACATGGTATCTCAATAATAGACCTAGATCTAATAAATGCACTACTACACGTGGTGGTAAAAAAATTAATTCCTACAAAATTAAGTTAGAACAGTTTACTAAAATCTCAGAACATTACTAATTAACATTATATCATACTACCACAACACGTTAGCATGCAAGATTAAAAAAATTACTCGTATAGGCCAATGCAAAAGCGTACATTTAACTTCTCTAGAATGAAAAAATTATTTTTGAATAAATCTACATGGTTGTGAAAAATAAATTTAAAACAATATAAAAGGAGACAGAAACAAGAATACTATACTCACAACATTTATTGACCTGCTCAAAATCTAGATAAGTATCACAAAGAACAAATTTTTATAATAGATCTAAATTTACACTTATGGCAGCATACAGATGTCATTATCTTTAAATTGGGAAAAGGGAAATTTTTCTTTAAAGGATCGAAAGTGATCGCAAAATCTTTAAGATCCTCTATCTAAAAAAAAAAAAAACTTCGACCTCAATAAAATCATTCTTTTGGGAAATATAAGCTTGAGAGGATCAACGCCCTAACCATACGGAACTTTACATTCAATTCCCGTCCCGCAGTGGACTGATCGTTAAGACACGGTTCCCAGCAGATCACCGAAGTCAAGCATCACTGGCTGCGGTCAGTGTGCGGGTGGGTGACCACTTTGATCAGTCTGCGTAGGGACCGAGGGTGTGCGGTATTGGTCCTCGTTAAACTGTGCTACCGTAAAGTGCTCGACTTCGCTCGCAGGTCGTCGGGCTACCGAAGCGGGGGTGCCATCCCCTCCGCAGAGGATCAAAATTGTGATGGCATGTCTTCGGATCATCCTCCGGGATGTTTCCCAGACCGTCGCCAATAGCCCATTGTGCAGCTCTAGTGCGACGTAAATTAACAACAACAACATTCAATTCCCACAAACAACCACCTTATCGAAGATTGTTCTTCTCTGTTGCCACACTTGGAACCAAATAGGAAAATTCTGCTAACGCAGTTTATCCACTGCTCATCCTTGATCCTCCGTTGACATGGACAGTCAGAACAATACTTAAGCACTTTCTTCCAAATATACTAATACTTTCTTCCAAATGGGTGGGTAGACTCATTCTGTTTTCATGGCGACTCATTCTACGTGCCTAGCCAAAGGTTCAGTGCTTACGTGAGAACAAAATTGAGGATGGAAAGTCATTCTATTTGCATGTCCAAAAGTTCAGTATTTATATGAAAACAAAATTGAAGAGATGTAATGTATGTTACAATGAGTTGTAACAGTACTAATAATTAATCTTTGTACGGAATATTCCTCGGATAAGCGAATTTTATAATACAAAAGTCCTCGAAATATATCGAAAAACGCAAAAAGTAAAATTAACATTAAGAGGTCAAAACTTTGAACCGCTTTTCTGACCAAACTATTTGTACCATATTCCCCAGATTGCGACTGACCCTTATATTTTGGGGGTAGGAAATCCGAATCCATAAAAAAAGACATGTTTATTCAGAGGGAAAATGTTTTTGCGTCTGATATCGTAATTTAAAATATCGTCTGTAGCTCTTGATAAGCACATTTAAATTTTTCCTTTCAAACCATTAAGATGGAGTTTTAGAACGTGAATATCCGATCATTAGATCAAAAGTTATTCAGTGTGATCCATTTCTTTCTTTGCGGACTGCTCACAAATTCCTCCAAGCAGATCTGCTGCCAAAAATTACAAACACACTTTTCTTAGAAGGAGAAAGAGCCTTACCCTCCCTCACAGTGGAGGGCCAGCCAGCGAATATTTAAGTCACAATGCCACACTTCTGAAAGAAGACTCTTTTGTACTACTTATGGACCCTCTTGCCATTCATGAGTGAAAAAGAAAGTTCTTCTTAATACAGTCTATTCACAGCAAACGGTATTCTCTCTCGGTATGTGGGGAATCGGAATAATGCAGAGGTGCAACTTTTTCTGTCCCTCAAAACAGGCTTATATTTTACTGGTATGGCTGCATCAATAAACTTGGTCAATAGACTTGAAAAGTAGTTTGCACATATATTGTAAGAGGCCTCTCTCCTAGTCATCTTGGATTTAAGGTTAAATTTTTTGATTTGCATTTTCTTGATGTCTTTTGCACATAACAAAGTTTTGATAATTTAGTGTTATTTTTCAGCGCAATACAATTCAAAAAGCGGATGGTAATAAACGGAGTCACTTTACAAGAAATAGCGCTTCGTATTTTTTAGAACTCTTATGGGTTTTTCCTAAAATCTTACAATCAATAAAATTTTGTGGTTTTGAGTACGTAATTTCAGTAGCCAGTTTTTAAATTCCTTAAAAATAAATTTTATTGGAGTTTAAATTGATGAATCTTGTTTTGGGCGATCCAAAAAAGACTCGTTTAATGATAATAAGCACAAATACGAAGATAATTATCAAAAATCTAAAAGCAGATTGTTGTATGCTATTTAATTACCTTCTAAATACTGCTGATTCATTGGTATATAACTTAGACAGAAAAAGAGAAGAGAGAATCTAAAATGTCGCACGTTTTATAGTATTTCAAATTCTGATTGGGTGATGGCCTTGTTTTTTACATGTATAAAAACATACTACCAAACAGAGTAAATATCTATTATCAGTTTATTTTTGAAAATTAAATAAAGCGAATTAAAGTCGTGATTAAAATCTTCATCCCATTGAAAGTTCGGTTAAAAAGAGAAAGACCTTTTAAAAGCTTAGTAGAAATTATGATACATATTCTCAAAGATTAAATCAATCGCGACTAAGTAAAACTAACATTTTAGAGGGTTTCAGTTGTTACTCGAATTCACATTTTCATAAAGCATAAATCAATCGCATTAAAATAGTTAATATTCAAATGAAACTTGAAATATCCATAGAAAAGATGATTATTTTTGTGTTTTTATTACTAAAATAAATGCTAAAAACAACATTAAATTTATTACAATCAATTGATTTCAATTTAGATTACCAAATAATTGATTACTATAGCAGCTGTCGTATTCATTAGTCTGTAATGAACAATATTTCGATACAGAAAATTTGTATTGGAGAGAACGCAAAGCTTACCAAAGGCTGTAGAGCTAGAAAAGATTGGTTTATGACATTTTTATTTATTTATTTTTTACATAATTGTCCATTTATTTATTTCACCATTCACACTCAATCTCCTATTTGTTAGTTCATGCATTTGCCTACTTTCTTTTATCGTTCCTTTTTTCCTTTATTCACTTTCGTCCCATTAAATCAAGAATTATTAGCATAATTGGTTGACCAAGTAAAGCAAGTGATTTTAAAGATAAACAAAAAAATAAACTTAAAATTAATGCATGTTGTATTTTAGGGTGATGTGTTTTCTTTACTCTTCATTAAATGCATTAAGAAAATATATATATGGGTAAAAATAATAGTCGTTACTGTATAACGAAACATACATTAAGTAAATATATCATGCTATTAAAAAACAATGACGTAATTCAAGAATTCTTCTCTCCAGGCCTTTAAAGGCTTATAAAGCAGTAGTGAAATGATTTTGATGTCAATAAGAAAAATTTGAGATCAGATGTGTGTGAAAACCATTTTATTTACAACTTACCACTCCCATATTAGCTTCGTTCAAGCTTTTCAGCAAATCGCTCATGGGCTGCAATAGCTGCCCAACTCAAAAAATCAAAATTTGAGATAAGTGGGTTTAAAGTTTTCATTGCTAATGAAAATAAGTGGGAAATGCTTTAGTTTGCTTAAACGAAGATTACTTTCAAGTTGAATTATGGATTGTGCTAGTATTGCTGTTGAAAAGAATGTGTACTTTCCTATTTACACCTGTTCTAAGTCCAAAAGGTGTGTTTTTTGAGTTGTACCACTATTACAGCCCATGAGCGAAATTTCAAATATTAACGTACCATGGAAACGCATTTTGGCTTAAAACGATGAAAAAAAAAATAGGGCCCACACAGCATCTCAGCAATAAGAATAATCCTAGTTTGGTTAATCAAGTAAGTAAAAACTAAACTCAGTGGTACAACAGCCCATCGAGAGCGATTAGTTCCCCAAGCATGTTTGGAACTCATTTTATTGATCCATTGGATGGTATGAGAGGCAACTTTACCCAGCTCGAGGATCGAACCAAATACCAATGGCCGGAAGGGCTACCACTCAGCGTGTATAGAAAAATAAAAAGAAAGTAATAATTTTAGGGTTGCTTTTGTATTATATGAACTTTATTTTTTTATGTGAATCTTGTTAGGTTGTCATGAAAATTTCTAGTTAAAAAAATATAAGGCATTGAGTACAACAGACTCAAAAACTATTATAATTGAAAATTTTTGTCAGAGGTCCAAATGATTAATTTTTTTTTTCCATTTTTACTTTTGGATTATATCTAGCTAACGTAATAGTTGCATCTCAATAAAGAACTAAGACTTTGTATCTTTTTACTTTATGAATCTACAGTTCTTTTTGATCAATCGGTATAGAAAAAGAACATGTCTCTTATCATCGTAAAAGAAATGAAAAATGTCTTTCAGTATAAAAGATGGATGAATAACAGCCGAGTTTATGAATACTCGTTTTGTGTTTCGAGATATTTTTTGTGTTATTTCGCAAAGAAAATAATACGAAACAATTTTTCAGATCTCTTCTATAGTTACTTAATGGTATTTTTTTTTGAATGAAGAAAAGACAGGAAAATAAAAATTTAAAAGATTTTTTATGGTGAAGTTTAAGTAGGAATCTTGATAAGGATGCATGTATGATAGGAATTTCTTTCATTTGCATAAGCCTTTCTATGAAAAATACTTTTTTTTAAAATGAAAAAGATCTTTGTGTTTATCTTTCTTACTTAAAATAACTATCTCTTAATAGTTATAAAGCCTTCCATTTAAATAACTGCTTTTAGGAAAACCATTTCGTTTTAATTATTTGTAAGAAATTGTTATTTAACTGTAACTTCAGTTCATGGTTAAAATTGTCTTTACTAGTTCGACTCATTAAAAAAACACTTACAAAAGTAGAATTAACATAGTTTGACATTCCCAAAGAAAATAAAATTATATTTAAAGCAATAGAATATTTAAAACAAATAGAAAAAATTATTGTGTAAATTTTAGAAACAAGGCTGTTGACTATAGATAAGATCTGTGTTACCGAGTGTCCCTGAAACGATAGAATATTTTAAAAATAAATATAAAAAAAACTGATGGATAGGAATATATGATGGATTGCTGCTTTCTGAGCAGGAAATAATACATTATAACACTTTTAAAATAAGTTGAAAAACTCATTAACAGGTGGCACTGCTGTCTGGAAATCTAGAAAATGGATATGAAAATATGATGGATTGCTGCTTTCTAAGCAGGAAATAATACATTATAACACTTTTAAAATAAGTTGAAAAACTCATTAACAGGTGGCACTGCTGTCTTGAAATCTAGAAAATGGATATGAAAATATGATGGATTGCTGATTTCTAAGCAGGAAATAATACATTATAACACTTTTAAAATAAGTTGAAAAAATCATTAACAGGTGGCACTGCTGTCTGGAAATCTAGAAAATGGATATGAAAATATGATGGATTGCTGCTTTCTAAGCAGGAAATAATACATTATAACACTTTTAAAATAAGTTGAAAAACTCATTAACAGGTGGCACTGCTGACTGGAAATCTAGAAAAAAATTTATTAGCTAGATGTCAGACAACTGAGAAGTGATCAGACTATTGAAAGTGATTGTTAATTTCGTCCTGAAAGTAAACGCATTTATACCTATAAATGGTAGTTATTTTGAAATCCTCATTTCGTAATTTTTTGCAATGCAATGCTATCTCCTGACGAGTTTTGTATCTAATTTTAAACTTTGTGAAAATGATTACCTGGATTACAATGATGATTCCAGAAAACTATACCTTTTCATCTTTTTCAATTTTATTTAATTGATTATTCAAATCTTCGGTAATTTTAACCATGTACAGTATGAGCGCAAGAAGGATACGCTTTAATTAGAAAACTAATAAAAGATATAAGTATCCCTGGTACTTTGGAATTTGTTCTAATATATATATTCAACACTACCTTAATAAAAAATATAATTATACTTATTAATTATATTATTTAAAAAATAAAATATTAATTTAATGAGAAAAATTTTTTTCTCATAAATGCATTCATGAAAGTGCGGATTTCATATAACACTCTTTTTTTTCTTCTTTTTCGTTCATCACGCTCAGTTTTTTTTTTGTAATTATGATACTGAATTTCTAAAGTTAAACCATATTATTATAATAAATTGGGAGCCATGATGGCTCAGGGGATAGAGCATTTGCCCTCCAATGAGGTGAACCGGTTTCGAATCCCATCGATGGCTGGTCGGTGAGAATTCCGCGAATTGCACCGACCACAGTGCATGCGTAAAATATCCTCAGTGGTAGACGGATCATGGGTTAAAGTCCCTTTGCGGCGTCAGGCTTACTGTGGGAGGTTTTCGTGATTTTCCTCCATGTAACGTAACTGCGGGTTAGTTTCCATCAAAAGGACTAAGTGGGAAAATTTCTCCCTATGTTTTATCCAGGAGTTCCCTTGTCTTCTGGATTGGTTTTAAAATTACAAGGTTACGGAGTTGAACATTAGCAGTCGTAAGCCCCAAAAATTGGGTGAACTGTGCGATGACGGTTATGAAATAAAACATAGTAAATGGGTTCTAAATTACTATGTAATATTTCAAACTGACTTTCTTTCAAATGCTATGCATATGTTCAATTACTGATTCTATAATAGCTCTAACATTAATATTACATACCGGCTATATGACTAAGATTATGTGCAAAACAAATATTGAAATAGTGGATGCATTAAGAACATACAAAAGTTATATTTCGGCTCTAGTATGGAAGTTATAAGCAGGCTATAATATGTTTATTACATACTGGCTTGAATAAAAATAGTTACAAATAAAATATATTGACTTTAACATGAATAGTTATATATCGGGATTACAGCAAATACTATTTATTTTAGATCTATTTCACTTGTAATTATTCTTGCTTCACAGCTTGGGCTTGCCTTTCTAAAATAAATACATATCCAGAAACAACTGCCCTCTATAATCATCCTTATTTCTTTTTAATGAACTTCTCTCTCTTCCTGAGTCAGTTTTAGTTTACTACATTGTTTGATATTTTATACTAAGCACGTAACAATTTTTGTAATTTTGACATTTTAGTTTTTGAGTCATTAAAAGCTATACTGATAAAAATTTTAGCTAGCGTTGAATTATGACATTGTATAAATTTGCTGTAACCTTAATAAGGTATAAAGTTTAAAAATATAGTGTAATTTCAAGATTCTTAAACTTTATATAATACCACAGTGCAACTTGATCAGAAATATTGTTTAATTTAATTCTTTTAACGTTGATGCGATTTGCATAATATTATGATTCAAGCAAAATTTCCACCAAATACACACATTGAAAATGTTTTTTTTAGCTATTTCAATCTTGAAACATTAAACATTACCTTAATAGAAATGCTAGACAGCGTGGAACTGCAATATGGTGCAAACTTGCAGTTTCCTTTATAAAGTATTTAGTTCTTATTATGTTACATATAATTCTTAAATTTGATTTCATAATACTTTTCAACTTGAAATACAACGTGGTAAAATGTCATCCGTCATTAGGAAAGCACATTTTAACGTATTATATCTCAATTGTATTATAATGTATAGGTAACGGTTATGTTTAGCTATGGTAATGTATAGGTAGCGGTTAAAGGTAACATATTATACTTCAAAGGTATAGTCTCGCTGAACTGACATGTAAGCGAGAACAGATTTTAAAACAATTTTTATTAAACTATTACAATCCTTGAAAATACTGATATATTCTATTACCTATTTTTGTTTAAATATTAACATTAATTATTGATTTCATTGCTAAAAGAATCTAAGATAATTACAGATCTTGTAACCCCGTAACCACTTTAGTCATCTTTATTAATTTTTAATAATCTTCTTCTTTCTTTTTTCGTCAGTTTTAGTTTCTTCCAACCTTTCCTTTAGTTTCTTTGATTGAACCTTTGATTGTAGGTATATTAAGCACGTAATCGTTTTTGTATTTTGCACCATCACTGTTTTCAAGACATTTAACGTTATATTGAAAGAAATATTGGATTGTGTAGAACTATAATATTGTATAAATTTAATTTTTGGTTGCCTTATTAAGGTTCATAGTTCAAGCGTATTATAGTGCAATTTAAAGTTTCTTAATTTTTATATGATATTGGAGTTAAATGAGATCGGAAATGTAGTTCAATCTATAACCTCTTCAACGATGAAGTATATTGCGTAAGATTATGATTCAACGAGGAGAGTTTTCAGCAAATAAATAGATTGAAAATGTTGTTTTAGCTATTTTAATCTTGAAGCATTAAACATTATATTGATGGAAGTGTGAGATAGCATAGATCTTAAATATGGTAAAAACTTGCTGTAACCTTAATAAGGTACTTTGTTTAAATTAGGAAAAATATAATTTTTAAATATAAATACATGATATTGTACTTCAACTAGAGCAGCAGTTTTGTTCAATTTATTTCATTGTTAAGGAAGCAAATTTTCCCCGTTCAATTGTTGAACTAAGTTTTCAATGAGTCCACTTTTTAACTCCATTTCTTCAAGATATTATTATCTTTAATGGAGAAGATAGATTTATTTTTACCTATTTTTGTTTAAATATTAACATTAATAATTAATTTCAAGGTTATTGAAAAATATCTAAAATAATTATTACTTCTTTATAAGCATACAAATATATTTTAACCAGAAAAGTTCAAAGCTGTTCTAATTCTGTAGAGATAATGTTAGAATTAATGAAAATGATCCATAAAAGGCACTTTTAAAAGGATATTTTAAAAACTTAAATTTATATTTGCAGTAAAAATCAGAATTTCATGACATGAAAAAAAAATTACAAAATAAAAGTTTCTGAAGTAATAAATTGCACCGGTTATTCCAAGTCAGCAGTTTTGATTTATTTCCATTTCAATTTCATTCTTTCCAAAAAAGAATGAAATATGTACTCAACTACAAGAAAAAAAAAAGTTTTATGAAGAAGAAATTTAGAGACGTTTCGAAGATTAGCATGTGATTTCTTAGTAATAAATGGAAAATGAAAAATGAAAAAAAAAAAATACTTTCGAATTTCAAAACTATGATAAAAATTCATTTTTTGTTCGTAACTAAAAGGAAAATGAAAGACAAATATAAAAACGCTTTCTTAATGCATATTTATTGTTCCAATTGAAACGAATGAGGTTTTTAACAAAAGATAAAAATATTTTCGTTTGTCGATGTATCTATTTTTAGGTTGTTTCAGCTTGTTTACAATATTTCTTATCTTTGCTTCGTTTGTTAATTGAAAAAAAATATTTTTACTGATTTATTCTTTTCAAAAAATATTTCCTCACGACATATAATAAAAGTCTTTAAATCTAAAAGTTAAAAATTTGGAAAATAAAAAAAATAAATAAAAATGTTTATGGCTAATATTATTCTTAATTATGTATTTAAAAAATATTATTTTTAACAGTGCATAATAATTTTTATCTTTTTTAAAATCTTATAATTTGTTTCTAATTATATTTAAGTAATCTAAATTTTTTACTGAATTTGAATTACTTTTATTGAATTCGCATGTGATGATACAAACGCCAACACCGTGAGACAAATTTACGCTCTGTTAAAAATGGAAACTTAAATTTCACCAAAATTTCTTCATTTTTTGACAAAACCTTCAACTTAAGTTCCGAGTGACCCTTTCGTTAAAGTGACGAAATAACTATAATTTCTACAAGGAAATGAATTTCGTCAACAGTTAAGAAATGTTTAGTCATTCTGTTTGTTTAAAAAAAATCTCTATTTAACTTACAGATAATCAGTTTATGGTGGGCCCTATATAGCTGGATTCGAACTTCTTGACCACCATACAAACGAACTGCTTATTTGGTCACTTTATTTTCGATAGGATGGACTTCATCCTAGTTTCTTCATTCTAGTTGATCACTCACAATACACTACGATGAGGCTTCGGGTTGAGGAAGCATTTTGTTATATGTTTGAGAGTTCCGTTTGCTACAAATCACGTGATTTTGAGACGAAATGATTAAGTCAGTTTTATAGCGTAAGCTGTTCTCTTTTATTCTTGATGACGGGATATTCTTCAAGGTTCTTTTATGAAATTTAAAAATTGTTTAATTTCCTTAAAACTACATTTAAAGTTTTGATTTTAAATTTATTTACTATCATCTCAAAGATCAGCTTGGTTTAAAGCGGAAAAAAAATGCGGAAAAAAATCTTCAATCATTTTTTTCACGGAAAAAAAATGCGATTAAAATTACTGTACAAAGCATAATTTCAGTTTATGAAACCAAAATATTCAGTATTTAAACCATTCATTTGGTCTTTCTCTATTTATATAGTAATGGTTTACCGGAAAATTTGATTTTCAAAATTATAGTTCATTTTTACCATATATTTAGCAATGAATACAAAACTGAAAAATTAAATTTCATTAACAGAATGAATGTGTTGCATGTCATAATTTAAGGTATCATAAAAAATTACCAAATTATACAACATTTACCATCTTAAAAATTAATATTATTTTATTGTTAATTTTTCCAAAATTATTACCGAACTGCTTCATTGGAATTTATCGAGGTTTTTGTTGTTGACATGAAGACTATGCCTTTTTTCTCAGTGATACTTTCTTCAACGACTAAGAGAAAAAATATTAAAATTTTTTAGTAATTTTATTCGGGAGATATTTCCCCTAGATAAAAATTATTTTAAAATCAATGAATATTTCTTAATATTTGCTCACACTAGTGAGTCTTAACTTATGTCCTTCCAATTTTTTACATAACTTCAGTTATCTTCATATTCATGCAGCTTTATCTTAACCGTCATAATTAAAATTCAATTATATATTTGTCAAGAAAACAATTTTAGATTTGTATCTCTGACTAAATTCAAAATTTTCATAAATAGCATTGACGCAGTTGGCTGGAGAGGAAAAAAATAATCAGTGAGTTAAGGGTATAGTTATTAATTACAATTTCAAAACAGTTATAAAAATAGTATGTTTTTCTTTAATATTATGTATAACGACAGAGCCTTTGAATGGCCTTGAGACATAAATGCATTATTATTCTAATTTAAAACTTTTAAATTTGTTAATTAATTTTATTCAAAATTCATCTTTGTAACTTATTACACATTTTCAGAATTAAAAAACTAACTTTTGACGTTTCAGCAATAAATTTCGTTAATTTTAGAATAATTTCGTTACGAAATCACGTGACTTGAAACGAAACAGGAGCTGTCAAATATATGACAAAAACGTTTCTCTCATCTCAGTGCATTGTGGGAGACTGCTAACTTGAACGTAGACTAGATAATCGAAACTTCTTTTTCTTTGGTTAATGTCGGGCACTTGGGTCTATTTCCCATCGACCTCAGAAATGCCAGAACTGCTACTCTCTTCTCGTTACCCAGTGAGCACGTATGGCCAAGCCACGGTGGGGGGGGGGAGAATCGCTCACGTCACACAACCACAAACCCATTTATCGGGCAGGCTACATTCGCACACAGAAGAAAGGACATAGAACACAAAGAGAGAAAGAAACATTAGTGCCCTGAGCGGGCTTTGAACCCGCGACCATTAGCTCCGCAGTCAGGCACGGTAACCGCTCGGCCACCTGGTTGGCGATAATCGATACTAGAATGATGAAATAAGCCACCCTTCATGAATAGTGGTCAAAGACATGGTCTCTTAACAGGAGGGTCCCGTGTTCGAATCTCACTTCGGGCATGGATGTGATTTCTCTTTCTCCCTGAGTGTGTTCTACTTGTTCTTCTTGTGTTGTTTAGGTGACATATATAGTGCCCACGAGAAAGTGATAAAAATACTACAAGTTAGACACTATAAGATGTAAAAAAAAAATTATAAATAAAGTGACGAAACATTTCTTCACTTTTGACGAAATTCATTTCCTTGATGAAGTGGCGATAGTTATTTCGTTGCTTTTACAAAATGTTCTTTCGGAGCATATTTTCAAGAAACGAAAAAAGTTTCGTGATATTTAAGCATCCATTTTTTTACTATGCAGGGGCAGTAACCTTAAACAGATATAAAGTAACTAGTCTTAAATTATTTTTTACTAACTGACAATTGATTAACCAAATAAATATTGATTTTACATCAGAGTACTGTTTAACATTTACGACGTGAGAATCTTTACCTCATTAATTAAAAAAATTCTGATTCGAACCTATTTTCAATTGGCGAATTATTTTTTTATAAAATTTTGCAAATACGTCTAAACAGAATTTTAAAAAGATCTTTCAAGATCATATTTTACGCAGAAAAAATATACTCAGTTTTTTTACTTCTTCCTTATAGCTTAAAATGCTTGAATATATTTGTATAATGCATGACGTACATTTGTGCATTTTCAACAGATGTTCTAAATTTGGGATGACAAGAGTACCAGCTTAGGAACTCGAAAAGCAGTGAAGAGGGTAAACTTTTTTTTTCATATTACATATGCAAATAAAATCAATGATATAAATTTTTTGACAAGCTTTCTACAACTCGACACCTTTAAACTTATTTCCAAAAGCGTATAAATTTTGAATGATATTAGAATAAATTTGAAAGAGAAAGTGAATGATAGTGGTATAAGCTTACAAGGCATAAATAAAAATTCATGTCAGTTTGTGCAGCGTCTTATATAGCGTGAGGTATTTTTCTTACTTTAATTTGTCTTAGAAAAATCTTATTGATGCATGAAAAAAAAAAGATATCCAATGTATAAAATTGAAAAAAAATTCTATAATTAAAAAAAAAATAGTTGAAAAGTTGAATGTTGATAACGAATTATTTTTCTAATTTTCACTTTTTAAAATTATTTTTTTAAAAATTTCTATAACTATTATTAGTATTATAAGATGAAATATTGCAGGTAATTATTATATATTATGATAATATTATTATAATATATTTATAATAATATTGTATTTATAATAATATATTATTCACAATAATATATTTTCAATATTGTTATATTTACTAGAATATATTAATTATTAAATTATTTGTTATTTAGTAATTATTGTATATTACGTATAATATTATGCATTATATTGTGATATTATAAAGTTTCTAATTATTTTTTCAGTTCTAATTTAAACTATACAACAGGCGTTTTGGATGAGATAAATTTTCAGGAGGAATCAGGTACATTATTTGTTTTTTAGACGAATTCTGTTCTTAACTTTTAGAATTCGAACTTAATCGCTATAAAAAATAAGAACTGTTTTTGACCACATTTAGTACATGCGAGTGTAAGATGTGAATCGCCATGGAAATGTTTAAGTGTACAAAAATATTTTTGCTAGCTATCATAAAATGAACTTTAAACAAAGATAATGTATTGCAAAATATTTTTTTAATCATTTATTAATTTTAATACTTAAAAAATAGAAGTCATAAAACTGAAAAGAATACCTCAAATTAGGAGAAATAAAATTATTTTCACTAATTTAAACTTTGTTTTTATTAATGAGAAAATGAAAGGATGAAAAAATCGGCTGAATAATTTAAGAGTAATTAAATTTTGTATGTTTAAATTTTCATTTTGTAAAAACTGTTTCATTGGATCCAGGATAGTTTAATTAAGGAGAAAAAAATCTGGTAAAATTATCGCACTTAATGGGGATGACATTTCTGGTAAAGAAAAAACATAGCCGTTGTCCATAAAACCTAAATACACTTTTCTCAAACGATTCATTTGATAATTTTTCCATCCATTTGGTGACTGTTTCTATAAATTCTAGTTTTTTGAGTTATAGTTCTAATTACAATGATTTAGCAAAAAATACACAATTGAAAAATAAATTTAACCGAATGAATGGTACTTCCTTAAGTAACAAGATAAAATTACTGAATTTTATCACAATGACCAAATTTTATCACGCATTATAAAACCATATTTTAATGTTCATTTTACCGAAATCATTACCAAAGCACTTTGGCAAAAATTAGCAAGTTCTTTTGTGTTCCTGTAGA
The DNA here is from genome assembly GCF_982258835.1 of Parasteatoda tepidariorum. Lineage (NCBI taxonomy): Eukaryota > Metazoa > Arthropoda > Arachnida > Araneae > Theridiidae > Parasteatoda > Parasteatoda tepidariorum. Next base: position 75,995,272 of record NC_141760.1, read on the forward strand.
GCCAGAAATACGATAAATTTTTCTGTAATCTTGCATTTATGGCTATAAATTTATTCTCATTTAAAATAGAACTACATATAATAAGCATGTTAATTAATTTCTCTCATATTTTATAATTAAATAACGAAACTCATAAATGTATTTTTTTGTTACTCTTAACTTATTTTTGCACAAACAAGAATTTTTATATTACTCTATGATTTTTGATTTTCTGAATCAAACGCATTTTTGTCCCAACTTCTAAATACTCTTTTAGAACCTTATTTTCTACATACCCATAATTTGATATTTCAATTTCGATATAATTTGCTAATTACAACTTTTCCCTTTATTAAAAGGTAAAAAAAAATATTTGCTCATTAAACGAAAAATAGGTTTATTAAAAAAATCGTTTTTGCGTCTGATTTTGAAATGTAAAAATTTAGCTTATCGAAACATTAATATTGCTTCTGAGCTTGTGAGAATCTCTTTATGACATCCAATTTTGTAAAAGGTTTTTTTTTTATATCACACACTCTATATCATTTATGTTTAAAACTTAAGATCGTACTTATTGTATCATAGTAAAAAATTATATCTTTTATCTCTCTTTTATAAAATCACGAAAGCTAAATATAAATTAATAATTAACATTAATTGCTTCTATTTTTTTTTTAAAAAAACAATAAATCCTTCTATTAGTTTTATGAAATATTTTTCAAATTAGTTATCTGAAACAATAGATATGAGACAATAAAACCTTCTAGTTGCATAAACCTTTCAAACAAAGATTAATATTTTAAATATACTTATTTTATCTTAACTAAAATACGTTCTAATATTTGTCATTATATCTATACTTGCAGTTACATTTTTCTTGAGCAGTTTTGAATATTTATCATAATTTTCCATTTCTTCGTTTTCTTTGAATCTGAGTTTAATGATCGCAGTTTAAAAAGAAAGTTTGAAAAGTGACAATTCCAGTCTCTCTTGATTTATAATTTTCTTGAGTTGATTTATGTTGGCGTGACTTGATTGATGAATTACCGGTGGTGGATACTTCCATGATAATTAACTCCAATTTTGATTTGTTTATCACACTAGGTATGGCTCATAAACATGATTAAATGAAAGTTATTATTCAGAAATGCATTTCGTGAACTAGCTTTTATATTAAGAAACCAATGAGTGTATTTTATTACAAATAAAATGTTTATTTAAAAAAGGAGTGCTGTAACTATTAATTCCGGTATAAACTTGGTTTTTAAAATAGATATTTTTAGTTAAAAAAGTGTATTTAAAAAAACACAAGTGGTGGCTATAACAAGTAATGACTATAAATTTCGGTTTTAACTTTTTCTAAATAAAAATTTTCATTTGATTCATTTGAAAAATACAATATTATGAAACAGTTTAGCATGTTAAGCAAAAGTATTAAAAAATTGTTCAGAATGTATATATTTGAAAAAAAAAATAAATGATTTATATAGAAAAAAATATTAAAATAATTTTGTCCCATTAATTAAGCTTGTTTTAAACTTTTGTTATGCTCAAATAATATGATATTGTCATCAGCATACGCTTAACACTTATTTTTGATGTAATTAGGGTTTGAAAGAAAAAATTATTGATTCAATTTATTAATTTAAACTTGATATTAATCGGAATTTAAATAGAAATTTCTTCTTCTTACCAAAGTAAAAGAGAACAAAACGATGACTGACGAAGTGATGAGTGGTAGATGCACAGTGTTTCCTTAAGTAGATAGACAGCTTTAAAAAAGTTATACCAGTTACAAAAATAAGTTTAAAAAAATATCTTCCAATAAGTTTACAAGGTTAGTCCATAATTTCACCCCGAATTCTTAGTTTTAGTTCCGAAAATTTTCGACAGATGATGCTATGAATCTTTCCGTTGTGTTTGCTAATTTTGTTCACCTATTGCGACATGTGATCTCAGCTGCTGATGGACATTTTGAAAATAGTGTAATTTGATTATCATTCATCAAAAATTTTCAAAAAAATTTGTTTTGTTGCTTAATTATTTTCCCATGATTTACAGTTGTATTATCGACAGCACCATCTGCTGGAAATTTCTGGAACTCAAACAAAGAACTCTCCTTTTTGTCACATAACGTTTTTCAAACACTTAAAAAAAAATTTCTAAATTTTAGCCGCTTTATAGTGTCTAATGGTTTAATATTCTTATTTTTTAAGACTATTAGACCATTTATGTCTCCCTGTAGGCGTTATTGTAAAACGAATAATTTTATGGTCTTCAGAAGAATTTCACATAATTTTCAGTATATTAAATTGTTCACATAATGAAACTCTAACATTTACTTTATAATTTGTTTTCTGATTTTTAATGTAATCTAAGATGTTAGTAAAACAAAAAAATCCATACATTGTTTTTGACTGTATAAATTACCTTTTTACTTCTATATTCTGCTTGAAATTTGTTATTAATGCAAATTTTAAGTTCTTAGATTGGTAATGTTGCGAATTTTGCTTTAAACAATGAAAAATTTCAGTTGTTAACATACTAATTTCTTTTGCAAAATGCTATTGTTTTAGCACACATTGTCAAAATTACATTTCAGGTGTGATAGAAATATAAATAATGTAACGCTTGCAAAAATTGTCTAATATTTAAATCTTAAATACGAAAGAGTACTCCTAGAAAGTTTTATTGAAAATCCATACATTGTTTTTGATTGTAAAAGGTATATCTTTCTTTCATTTCTCTTCTGCGTTAATTTTTTCGTTAATTCAAAGCTTATCCTTTTCCTTTTAAAGTGCGAAAAGACGTACTGAAATCCAGCTCCTAAATGTCAAATTAAAGCCTTTAAAGCGTAGAAGGTTGTTAGAATTATTTTATTGGTAGACATTTTACCTAAATAGAATTTTATTTGCCATAGCAAATAAATTTATAACTTTAAATGAATCGATTCTTTATGAAAAATTTATCCATTCTAATCAAATCTAACTATAACACATCGCTTTTAATAGAAGCAATTTGATACTAAACCGAGAAAAATGTATATCAAAATTACCAAACTATGGTAAACTATGGTATACTTTAGAGCATGTTATAAAATCATATATTTTTTTAACTTAACTTTTCAATTTTTTAATAAGGATTACAAATTTGAAAACCTGAATTACTGATAAAATGTTACCATATGAACTGAAAAATTACCAAATTAATTATGCCGCATATTAATTTGGCAATTAATATCACTCTATAATTTGGTTTCATTGACTAGAATTACATATTTTTTATCATATAATACAGTGATTTTAACTGAAATTTTTTGTCCGTGTACAAACATGTACAACAAACAGAAAATAATGAATAAACATATTCGTTATTTTAAGTATCAAAACTGATTATGCAAAAATCGTTTTAATTTCTATAAACTAAGATTTTACGAACTCGTTATTTTTATAATTACTTTAAAATTTTTATTTAAAAAAATTAGATTTAATTGAAACTTTTCAAATAGCTTAAAATCCAGCATTAAAACTTAAAAAAAAAGTTAATGGGAAATTACATTTATAGAATTCTTTTAGACTTATACTGATGTTTTTTTTAAAAATGGCTATAGCTATCATCCGCCTTCCAAAATTTAATCCCAGATTAAGAAAAACTAGTTGTTACTGTTTTCCAAATATTCTGAGCAGTAAAAAAATAGCATTGACTTTATCGTTGTATCTGGAGGCTTTAATCCGTGCGTGTTTGAAAAGCATTTACTGTAAACATACTTTTAGGAGATTGCGATAAAAAGAATACGCCTCTTTGTGACAGTTGTCTTAATCGTTTTATGACCCTTTTGACACATCATTTGGAACTGTCCAAGTGGAAAACTGATAACTTTGCCACCCTATAATTTTGAGACATACTGTCGCAAAAACTGATAGCCTTATTTTATTTATATATAATTTCTATAGCTGAAACCTAGATTTTTTCTGAACTATTTAATGCTTTTAATTCATGAATGATTTATTTAAAAAGAATAGATAATATTCTAAGCAATATTATTTGGAACGTTTCTTAATTTTAAAATAAGCGGATGTTTATTTATAAAACGCAAATATGAATTCTTTAGGATCAACAAAATCGTTTCTTTAGAAATATTTTTACCTTTTATTCAAAACTAATTTGATATATATGTTGGACATATTTAAATTTTTAAAAATCAATTTACTATTTTGTTATGATGTTTTGGTATTTAATAAACACATTAACACTTGTATAAACTCAAATATTAAGTTTTGGGACATTTGTTTTTAAAATAAATCTAAAAAAGTGACATTAGATGACATTTAGAAACCATGGCATTTAGATAAAAGTATTTCTAATTTATTTTTTAATTATTCATTAAAATTAGAATGTATAGAACATTTAAATAGTATATATTTGAAAAAGTTGCGCATGCATTGTAATTGAGATAGTATATTTTACCCTTTTATTGCTCATAGTCATTCAAAGTCATAGTAAAATTAGTCAAATTCATAGTCAAATTAGCTTAGATTTTTAAAAATAATTAGTTCTTGCAATCCTTGAAAAGAAAAGAAAGCAAGAAACCTGAAATAATGCAGTTATTTTTTTGTAGCTTATGAAGCATATTGAAAAAAAAACTGAAGCAAATTATAGTAGTGATAGAAGGAAATACAGTTTTCAAATATTGAAGGTTAATATGGAGTATGGTGTAGAATAATAATATGGAGAGGAGTAATATGGATCTGGGGCATTTTAAAGCCAAGGAAGGTAATTGTTATTTAATGTTGTGTTGTCAAATAAACACTCTGCATTGTTTATGGCGAATTTGGTCAATTTTTCCATTCTTCTGATAAATTTTCTATGTTTGTTTTTCGACAAAAGAGAAAAATTTTATAACGTTCTATCTTAATTTCCTCATCAGTACCAGATTTTCCCTTGTGTTTATTAATGAGTTTTGACTTTCCTGAGAACTTTTCCATAAATACCGTTGATTGTTCCTTTGTAAGTTTATTTCAAAAATTATATATTTTTCTTTTTTAATTCAGTGTACCAGAGTTAAATTTGGAGATGAAAAAGCATTTGAATTAAGTTTATTATGGGAAATAATAAAATGGTATTTGATTGCAGCTATCAATAAAATTCATGTTGCTGTTGCCGTCGGCCATTAAGGCAGAGGGGGTGCGATCGTGCTTGTTTTCTAGTGGTGCCCTCTTAGGCCAAAAATTCGAATTCTGCCACACCCATACGTCACACCTGCTTATAGGACAGACCCATTCATATGTCCATTCATTCATCCACAGATCGTAATTCTGACCTGAACCAGAGAACGATCAATCTCCTATTCAGTAGCACCAGAGGTAATGATTTGTTATGGGAACATCGAAAACTTTGTGACACGACAGATTTAACATGCGTCAGTCATATTTACTATACTGGGAGTCTTCGGCAGGCTGGATTCAAACTCCTGTTCTTACAAACGTGAGTCCAGTGCCCTGAAAACCAGGTTACCCTGACCAATAAAATTTAGATAAGTTTAAGTTCAAATGTTAAAGTTTAAGAAAAAAATGAGAGAAAAATGTTGAAACATTAATTTAAAGTTGTGGTAATATCGTTTTCCAAGCGTTACCTACTTAAAAAAACTAAAGCACTATTCTGTTATAATTAAATTCTATTTTAAATGAAATTTATACCTAGTCCATATCAAATTTTGTATTGATTTACTTATTTAATTTATGTACAAGACTATATAAAGGATATTATGCATATTCTGCAATGTGAACTATAGCTGCAAGGTAGGATTTTAACAGTTAGAAATTTTAGAACATTACAAATTAATATCGTTTAAATTCTTGCTCCCTAATAGTTGTACCACGTTATCCCTGATTTGATGTATTTCTTAAACTTGATTTCACACAAATATGCCCTGAGAAAAAAAGTATGTCAAAATTACCAGAATATAGTTAAATTTATTATGTTTCTGGCTTTATGAGAACACCAAAATATGTAAGCACCATACCAAGTGAACACTAAAATTATAAGCTCGGTCATATTTGAGCTGAAGTGTTTTTATAATGCTTTTGGTAAAATGAGCAGTAAAATATGGTTTTATAATGTGCGATACATTTTAGAAAATGAGGTAGTTAGTTGATTGTTACATTATACCTAAAAGTACACTATTTTTTTTGTCGTATGCCTGTTTAGGCAGTGGGGGTGCGATCGTTTCTATTTTTCAGTGGCGCCATCTATGCCTGGAATTCGACTTCTGCCACGCCATTCGCACAACCACAACCCGTTTATAGGGCGGGTCACATTCACACACATTCACACACAAAGGAGAAAGGACATAGAACACACACAGAGAGAAAGAAACATCCATGCCTTCCCCGGGATTCGAACCAAAGACCTTTCTGATGCAAGGGCAGTTCTCTGCCCCCTACACAGGCCGGTCGGCAAAAGTACGATATAAAAATTATTTATTTTATTAAATTAATTTTTCAGTTTTGCATTATTTAGTAAATGTGTGGTAATAAGAACTATAATTTTTAGAACCAGAATTTACTGTAATCTGTTACTATATAAGTGGAAAATACCTTATATATTTGTTTTATTAACCAGAATTATGTTTTATGTGTGTCATTACCGTACAGTATGGTAATTTTACCAGAACTTTTTTCCATTCAATTTCAACGAAACTATGATAATATATAAATAATATTGCAATAAATTTTACCTTATTATCGTTTATGAATTATTAATATGATTCAATTGAGAGCCGATTTTTCTGATATTGTTACCTTTGCAGAAAATTATTGAGAAATTAATAGATTTACTCTTATATTGCTTATATAAAAATCACTTTAAATATTAAATTGCTAAAGTTTTGCACGAGTTTATTACGTAGGAGGACTCAGCTTCTCTTAAAGAGTAACATTAGAATGTAAAAACTGCCTCACAATAAAAAATAATAATAAAACTATTAAATAAACCAGCATATATTTTTTTTTCTATTCTGAAAAAACTGAAGTTAAGTTCTTAAATAATCTAAACCATATCCATTTAAAAAAAAACATCTTTCAAATATTCATTTCCTGGATAAATATGAAAATAAAATAATTTCTTTTAAACGTAAATTCAAACTAAAGAAAACTATAAAACTAAAGTAATAAAAATTTTCATTGATAAAAGCTTTTTATTTTCTCTTTCTCCTACATTTCCCAAAGAGTTGAAGGTGTGAAAAAGGCTACTAAGTAATATCCCATCATATGAAAAAGCCGTAGTTAAGTATTATTAAAGCCTACTCTAAAATGTGAAGCATCGTAAAATGTACAACATACTCCTGTTTATATCTTTTAAAATTGTTGTAAGCTTGTTGGAAAAGTTTTATATACTTTTTTCAATAAAAATTCCTTTATTTGGCTTAGTAATGATAGTAGAATATCTCAAAACTCATTTTATAACTTATTTTAAAGCCTGGAGTAGAAAAAAAAATCAAAAGTAATTCAATAATATTTACATATATTAATGCTGACTATTAGAAAAACGTTTTCGCCGCTAAAAGTTTTGAATTAGAAAAAAAAGTTAAGTAAGTTGACTTTAATTTTTGCTCCTTAGAAGTACTTATTTAGTTTTTAATGGTTTTTATGTAACTATGTAACTATTGTTGCTAATAACAATATCTGCAACTTAAACTTATAACTATCTCTCGTCTTCAAAGGTGACTTTTCTATCGAGAAAAATTTTATTAAGGGATTTTAAGCTTAGCTTTATTTAAAATTTGTTATTTTAATGAAATGTATATTTAAAATTTATTTTTGCAAAACAATCATTAAATAACTTATACTTCCTTATATGGTTAACAGAAACATGTAATACGGTCACATGACTGCAAAACATATGTATTAGTGTGTTAAATATTGACTTAATTTATAAGCAATGAAACTGAAGATACCTTAGACCATAAGTAAACGTTCAAAGAATTTCCTGCATTATTTTTATGAGAAACTAGACTAAAAAGATTACAATTTCTAAATCAATGTTTCAAACACTGCTTCGGTTCAAATGTTTCGAACGAAAGTATTATTTAATTTTGTTGTTTCTTTTAAGATTTTAGACACTTAGTTACTATTTTGTTGTAAATTACATTTCTTTTGTTATTTTGCTCTTTTAAAGTATAGATATGGATTTATGCGCTTGTTTAGATTTCACATATTACCTAATTAATATATTAGGTGATACAATTAAGTGATCCCTGTTTATGTTTTTATTATAATTAGTAGAATCAGTTAAAAGTAAAAAAATAGCAGAACGATTTAATTATTTTCCACATACACAAAATAATGCAATTAATTTAAGTTGGTATATATATTTTTATCGTACAAATGCAGCATAAACTGAAAAAATTTAATTTGGCCGGAAGATATCAACAAATAAACCTGTAAGTTTGCAAAATATAAATTATTTCTCACTATTTTAATATTAAAATTGATAATTAATATTAATTTGCTGAATAAACCAAATCCAGCAAAGTATAACTTAATTACTTTAAACGCTTCACGCTAAATTAAACATAATTTATGTCACGTTTCTATCAGAGACAAAACAAAGTTGCAGAATAATTCTAAACTAAAATATTTGCTTTATTAACATCGACAATCTAAGCTTTAATTCTCCTTATGGCATTTTGTTGTATTTTTTTTAATTTTATGCATATTTATGCATTAACATAATATAATAAGAAAATCAATATAACGTATTACAACCTGTATAATTCTTACGCTTTTTAAGAAAATTAAATTCTATTTATTTAAATAATTTGATTTGAATAAAATTAAAATATGTGCCCATAACTGCAGCATATGATGATTATAAATTTATTTGTCGTGCAACTGACATTTAAAAAATTCTTTCTTTTTTAAGTCTTATAAAGTATTTCTTTATAATGTTTTTAATTATGAATAGAATGAAAAAAAAGACAAAAATATGCATTAATAATTGATCATCCATGTGCATAGAGAAACAAAACCTAATTTCCCAGATCAGTAAGCGTAAAATTTTCTTTCTATCCGTCATACTTGATTAAAGAAGCTTTTAGATAAAATTAATTTAATTTTCTTTCAAATAAATTTTGTACTTGATGTCGCTTTGTTTTTTTTTCAACAGCGCAGCAGAAGTAGAAATTTCATTTAAAAAATGCATTATATTTTCAAATAAGAAACTAAAATATTGAATAAAAGGGGCAAACAATAATAAATGTAATTAATTTATCATAAAAATTACAGAAAATATTTGATATATTTTTTAATGATTTACGGAAATTAAATTAATCAGTTCGAATTTATTCAAAGACGACATCTGAGAATAGTAAATTATGAAAAGAAATATCAAAACTTTTAGAATATGGTGGAGTTTAAAGTTTTTCTGACACTGTTGCAACACCAAACAATAAAAACCGCTTTTGTAATAATTTTGGTCGAATTAATAATAAAATATGAATATTTAATCTGTGATAAAATTTGGTAAATGTGGTGAAATTTGAAATTTTTATCGTGATACTGATCGCGAAATTCGAATCGTGATGCATGGCATAAAAACCGCTTGCATGGTTAAATTTATTTTGAAGTTTTGTATTTATAATTAAATATATTAAGAACTAAAATTTAGAAAATCAGGATTTCAAACGAAACGCTTACATTTGAACGGAAATTATGCTAAATGAATGGTTTAAAATAATGTATATTTTGGTTTTATTTACCAGAATGTTTTTCTGTTTTTTTTATTAAAATGGTCATTACTATACAGCACAACTGAAATTATTTGATTTAAAAATATTTATAGTTATGACTATATTGCTTTAGAGTATCCAATTGTCATTTTAGCTATATGGACGAAAAAGATTATGCTGTAATTGATCAAATAGTTTTTAATTATTTTACAATTATATTAAAAAAAAAAATGAATTTTGACTATTTTGATTCTTGCAAATATGATGCCAACATGGCAATAAAATATTTAGAAATTAATATAATGCTTCATAAATAGTGAATTCTCTCATTTTATTCTTTAAAAAAACTGCGAATCAAACAAAATTTAAAAATAATAATTTGTGATAAAGTGATGCACTTTTCGCTTTAAATAATTAGTTTGGGAATGAACTGTGAGCCTTTCTTACTAAACCTTATAATTCAAAAGAATTCGAGTTTTGGTGCTTTATGAGAAAGGGTACATTAAAATACCCTAAATTTTTTTAAATTTGAACGAGGCTTCCTTCTGTTGAAAATTTAAGAATATGATGCACATGAAGTATAAAATGTTACTTCTAAGAGAAAAAATCTCTAAAAATAACGAAAATTTCGATAATTAATTCCATTGCAGTAATTTCTGAAGCTGTTGTTCTTATATTTACAAAAATGGAACTTTACTTTGATTACTCTAATTACAAATTTAAATGAATGGCTAATACTCTTGGTAGCTTATATATATATACATACGGTTACTTCACTTTAAAAATAATCAGAAAAAAAGAACTAAAAAAATATATAAATAATTAAAAATATTTAAATTTATTACAGAAAAAAAATTAAAAATAATTGAATAATTTAATTTTGTTTTCATATTTGTTAAATTATTTTTATAAAATGATAAAGCAAAAATCAGGTAATTATTGTTAAACTCTTTTCTTCCAAATTTTTTTTTTATCAATAATTCCTTTGATAACACACAGTGTGCAAAAAAATATGAACACACTGAATAACTTTTGATCTAATAATCAGATTTTTGCACAATCTTAATGGCTCAAGCGGTTAATCTAAAGTATTTTGATAACTTATTATGTCCATATATCCATTGATTAAAATTAATTTGTTGTTATTTGCGAATATTAATAAATTATTTTATAATAAATTCTATTTTCATTAACCATATGTCTATGTATAAGACACTATATGACATGATATATGTCTTGTACTTTGAAAAAGTGAATTTACATAAAAGGAAACACAGATAGCGATATAAATGCAATTTTCGATGTAAGTCTAAAATAAAATGAAAAATCAATAAAAATGAACACAACATATGCAGAACATGCTCTCACCGACTCTAAACTTTAATAATATTTATTTCTTGCGGCTTTTTGCTTTTTACTTACACCATCTTCAACTGTAATTGAGAATAAAGGATCGAGAGGGAAATGAAAAAGAAAGTTTCATTATGGAAAACTTTTACACTTGTTATATTTCGATGTTGAAATTTCTTTCACTTTTAAGAACTACTTTAAATTTTTATATTCCTGTAAAGTTGAATACGTTCTAAACATAAATAAAAAGCTTCTAGCGGTGCATCTAAATTTAAAACTTTTTTCTTTTATCCCTTTTATGATTGTTGATGCAATCTAGCACAAATTCTTCGTATGCATACGGAAGGGCCTCATTTTATGTACATGCATTAACTTTCAAAATTTTTTTTCTGGAAAAATTATGCTTATATATTTTATGGATTGAGATTGATTTTGAAGAAATTACCGAAAAAGCGCATTACCTAAAAAGCTTATTAGCTTAATACCTAAAATTAATTTGATGTTTAAATCCATTTTTTGGTAGGAAAATGGGTAGGTTTATTTTTTATTTTTTAAATTTTACTGTGAAAAAAAAATCATAAACTTTACCTTTTCTGTCTATAAGTATAATTTCTAAATTCCGTGCTTATAGATGCAAATAATTTCTTCCAGAAATGATCAAATGAAAGAAATGCAAGACTCACAAGTGAGAACTATTTCGCAGTGCCAACTTTTCTTTTTTTTCATACGCTTAAGTCCCGCAGTGGACATTTCGTTAAGATATGGTTCCCAGCAGATCACCGAAGTCAAGCATCACTGGCTGCGGCCAGTGTGCGGTGACCACTTGGATCAGTCTGCGAAGGGAACGATGGGTTCTCGAAGTATGGGTCCTCGTTAAACTGTTCTACCGTAACGTGCTCAACTTCGCTTGCAGGTCGTCGGCTACCGAAGCGGGGGTGCCATCTCCTCAGCAGAGGATCAAAATTTTGATGGCATGTCTTCGGATCAATCCCAGACTGACGCCAATAGCCCATTGTGCAGCTCTAGTGTGACGTTATGTAACTACAATTACAACTACAACTCATACGCTAACCTTTTCTGTTTCCCACATTTATATAAACAAAGCCCTATACATCTCTACTTTGGTATTTTTTTATCCACAAGATATATTGAAGACGACATCACAAATGATGGATAGGAAAATTAATGAACTTATCAGGAAGTATAATTCCCATGACATTATAAATTAAGGGTAAATTTATTTACATCAACATACATGAGTGTGCATCTTTGCTGTATTTTTTTTAAAATAAATGATATTTTTAGTTATGTAGTCAATGAGTTTGCATAAAAGTTCTCTTAGTTATTAAAGTATTTAATTTTGTTGTTCTCATTAGAGAAAAATTCTAATATCAAGGTTATACCTCAGTCGCTTTTAGTCTTTGACATGAATCAACATTGACATAAACAGTGTAGTGTATCTACCACTACAAAAACACAGTCCCAATCTCCTAGTATATAAGGCATGTTAACTCGATTTTATGTCGGGGTACCTTTTCATAGATTTAGATTCACATTGTCAAAAGCAACTCTCCCCGAATAGGTGACTTTCGGACGTGATGTGAACACGCCTACCTGGACAGAAACTCCCACTATGATTTGAACCCGCCTACTTTGATGGATGGTCCACACTGAACAGTTCACTTGCTACCTGTGACTGTGACATTGACCTCCTCATGCTGTTGCTACTCAGCCTTGATCACACATAACGTACAACGTATTCACTCGACTGCTAAAGGCGACGTAGAAGCGACCACTATCGTGAACTTAATACACCTCTCACAATCAGCACTCAAAAAGTACGGTGAACTTAATACAGCTCTCCCAGCTTCTCAAAGAACAGCAATGAATCACCTAGTGATATCCGTTCATCGAATTCTATCACAGATAAAATTCTGGTGGTGAAGTACAGTAGTGTATCTACCACTACAAAAATACAGTTCCAATTTCCTAGTATGTAAGACACGCTAACTCGATTCTTCGGCGGGGTACCTTTTCATAGATGAAGGTTGAAATTGTCGAATTCTATTTTCCCCACATACAGTAACAATATATTTTTATTTAGACTTATTATATTTCAGACTTATTATTATTTTTTATTAAAAATCAGGGCAAGAGAAAGCTAACTATCTTTACTAATTTTTATTTCAACAGAATATTGCTTGAAGAACATCCTGCTACCCAATGCCGATCAAGCTGATTTTTTTTTAAATTTTATATTTTACAAACACTTTTACAAAATCATATTTTTTCCTAAAACTTGCGCATAAATTATTCAAAAATAATTCAATTATTTTAAAAGTACTCGTTCCTTGCATATCTGATTGCAAACTTAAAAATAGAGGGACAAGTTATAGCAATAATTTCACTAATATTGTATCGTTGACGTTTTAAAACGAGTCAGGGATACAATATTGTTACCGAGATATTTTGCCCCTATTAAGATCGAAAGCGTTATCTCCAAGTTATTTAAGAAATAAAAAAAGCGATTTGCTTTACGCTGATCAAATAAATCGAATATAAATAATCACTGTTAGAAATAAAAAAATGAAAAAAAATCTATTAATTTAATCAAAAAGGTGTAAGAATTGCTACGAATAAGTATTTAAAACAACTCGGAACTATAGTCTTTTAATTTAATAGAGCAGATATCTAGAACAATTTCTTTAAAAGAAAATATTTTTTTCATGCAAATTCGGGACATATTTACTTCAAACACATATTAAAATATTTAATGACATTTTCTATTATTAATGGAAAAAAGAAAATGTATACAGATAAAGATGAAAAACATTTCTGTTGTAACAATTTTATTTGTATTTATTTTTCAATGAATATAAAAGTATTATGGATAAACGTCAAACAAAATATGTTTTTATATGTGACATAGAAATAAATTTTATGATAGTCTAATAAATATTTGGTTTGGGCATATAAGGTAGTTTCAAATAGTTTTTCTTCCTTCTATGCTTTAATTCTACCCCCACCCCCATATATGTTCATTCATTTTATTGAATTGAAGCTCAAAATAAAAATCGCTATGTAATATCTTTATACTTGCGAAGTATAAAAACTATAAAAGTAAATTTTTTTATTTCATTTATATTTGTGAACTAATTTTTCGAAAAAAAACATTGTTTTCTTGTTTTATCACATGTTCTAAATATATTTATTAACTGATGATGGATACAAAAAAAATAGTAATACTATTCATAAATAAATATTTATGTTATTTGACTTGAAACTAATTTAGTAATTATTATATCCTTGTTTCAATTATTGAAGTTATATTAAAATTTATCGGAGAATAATTAATATTTTAAGAGATATTTTCTAATTAAAAACTTATAAAAGTTGTATATCAATTATGTTTGTTTAAAAAATTTAACAGTTGCAAAAATAATTCTTTTATGTTTAAAGTGAATGCAATTATAATCTTTAAGAAGATAAACATGTTTACCAACATAGTTTGTAAAATCCATTAATTGTAAAAGTCATTATGTATTGAAATTCGAAGCTGATATTGACATATTTCACTTTGAAAATTCGAACCGTGTAATATAAAATCAAAACAGCCTCAAGTCATTTCCGACACAGTGTTTTAGTTGCTTCGTTAATTAGTTAATGAAAAGACTCTATTATCAAAATTCACTATGTGACTTTAATTTGGATTTTAAAATTTGCTTCCTGTGAGCTGAGCTACATTTGTGTTGGTTAGAGTCACTAAATATTTATAAGATAATATTTGTCTAGCAATCAACACTCACACGATAACTTCACCAACAGGTAGTTTCGATAATTTTCACAAAACGCAAGTCTGTTTTCACTACATTTAATTTTTATGCTCTATGACTAGAAGTAATTTGGCGTGGTAGAAATTGATTTGTTTAATCCTTGAGAAATTTTTAAATTCTTCACTACCAAGGAATTATGATCTTAATATGAATGAAAGAAAATTAGAACTGGTAGGACTCTTTCTTTCACATGAGGCTTCTTTTTAATTGATTTCCATTTTTGCCTTTAATTGCGATTGATATTAGATATGTTATATGCGCATATCATGCATAATAAAGAATACTACATATAATATTATACTCTGCTCAGAACAGTTAAAGGATGTTGAAGCTGTGGCGCATATCATGTATAATAAAGAATACAACATATAATATTATTCACTGCTCAAAACACTTAAAGGATGTTGAAGTTATGGGTTGATCTTGCACCTGGAGAATTGTTTGAATGATTGATGCATTATCAACAGATGTAGTAGGCTATATAAGATAAAATTATATTTGTTTGAATGCAAAAAAATGCGTTTTATTGAGCATTTCGGTACAAAAAGGAAAAAAACACAATTTGTGCATATGATAAAAACAAATAAAAAAGGTGTTTCCTTAAAAGAAAATCGTATTTAATAGAGGGAATGGTTTCCCTGGACGGCCTGCAACGTTGAACACCTTTGAGGCATTGAGTCAATGATGTATGGAGGAACTGGGCATTCTTTCCCACTCCTCCAGAAGAGCTTTTTCCAGTTTTTGAAGAGTTTGAGGGGGTGATAGCAATTCGTCTGCTTAGAATCTCGTAAACATGCACGATTGGGTTCATGTCCGGATAACACGCTGGCCAATCCATTCGCATAATTCTTTCCTAAGACAGGAAGCCATTCACGAAGATAGCACGATGTGGCATGCTGTTGTGGTCCATTAACATGAAGTCATCTCCAATTGCTGCAGCGTAAGGGATTACAATAGGCCTCAGGATCTCATCCCTATATCGGCTGCTTGTCAGAGCTCCATTTCGAATGATGTGGAGATCGGTGCACCCATAAATGGATATGTTAGCATAGACTACCACTCCCTCACCGCCATATCTTACTCTTCCGTGCATGTATGCAGAATAGTTTCTAGTGCCACTTTCCCTCCAGATGAAAATACGCCTATTATCAGGATGAACAGAAAGATGGGACTCATCTGAGAAAAGAATATTACGCCTATCATTTCTCCACCAGTTCACATGCTCTGTTGCCTACTGGCTGCGGGCGCGACGGTCCCTTACTGTTAACGTGACACACAACATTGGTCGACGAGCATACAAGCTTACAGCGTGATGGTGGTTTCTGACAATTTGTATAGAGACTGTGGAGCCAGTGGCAGAATGAAAGTGTTGCCGAAGAAGAGTAGCACTGATATTTTGGTTTCTCCGAGCCCTTATCGCTAAATAACGGTCCTCATTTGGTACTGTTGCATGTCCAAGCCCTTGCTTTGATCTTCGGCCTGCATTTCTAGTCCTCAAAAAACGGTTTCAGATCCTGGAAATCACACTTTGTGGATCTTCGATGGCTTCTGATATTTCGGTTTGTATTTGACGCCCTCTAACCTGCTTATAACTCTCCATGTTTCTGATTCTGTTAAGTGACTCGTTTAGACATCGCACTCTTCGAAACAACGCGCTTGTTGAATATCGATCATTTTTCCCCACTTTGCCTTACTTTAAGTTGAAAGTCAAATAAAGTTCGCTGTCTCTAAAGTGTCGTCTCCGACGTCAAACTCGAAATTTACATACTGCGAAGTTTGAAAATAAGAAAAATCTGCATTTCTCTCTTCTTCCATTTTATGCAAAAAAAAAAAAAATGATCAGACCGTTCTTTTATGCTACTGGGCCCATGTCCAAGAGGTCGTGGGTTCGATTCCCGCCGGCCGAAGACTCCCCGTGTAGTGAACGGGAACTGATGCACGTTAAATCTTTCGAGTACATGCTCCCATAACAAATCATAAATGTGGGGGTACTGATCCAGGAGTGCCCTTGTCTTCCGGGTTGCTTCAAAATTTCAGGGCTGGCTACAGCGTTGAATATTAGTAGTCGTAAACCCAGAAATTGAGTCGGCCGTTCAACGACGGTTAAAGAAAAAAAGACTTACAATGTCCTTCATTGTTTTGAGCAATGTATATTTCAGATATATATGCTTATTCCTTACATCTATATAATTAATGTTTTAATGTACTGTTTATAATGATTGTAAAAATATTATTTGCCTAATTGACGTAATATTTATGCATGTATTAATCAACTACTGTGTACTATGCTGTTTTTATAGGATTCATATTTTTTACAATATATGTTAATTTAAACGTATTTATCTCT
Source organism: Parasteatoda tepidariorum (assembly GCF_982258835.1). Lineage (NCBI taxonomy): Eukaryota > Metazoa > Arthropoda > Arachnida > Araneae > Theridiidae > Parasteatoda > Parasteatoda tepidariorum. Next base: position 76,012,508 of record NC_141760.1, read on the forward strand.
TCTCTCCTCGCTGGTGCACTTTTTCATACTTAGATCGAAATTAATAAGTTGGCAGCCTTTTTGATATTTAAGTTTTCAAACTTTCAGTCACAGATAAAATACTATACAAATCAAAATAAATGAAAACCAATAGTGAAATGAAAATATGTTGGAAGAAGCTTCACCGCCCTCTAAAATTCATTTTTTCTGGCGTCTTTTCAATCAAAGCCAGTGAGAAATATCAAAACTTACAGATTTAATTTTGGAATAATAAGTTACATTTGGACATAAAAACACGCAGAAAAACATAATAAACGTTTCTATTAGTAAATTAGCGTTACTAATTTTAATTAAATTAGCGTTACTAAGTATTCGCATTTAGGAACTTATGAACGTCTTAAGCAAGTAGATAAACATTTCAAATGGATTTTTCTAGCAAGTGGCTTTGTTTGTAATCACATAAAAATTAAGCATAGAATTCTGAGTACGAATCTCTTAGAGGGATTTTGATTGCCCCGTCATATCAAAAATATTTTTTTTTTAAAAAAAAGACTTAAATACATATGAGTAAGCAATTCAATTCACGGCGATGTTTAAAAATGTTTAGATATTTTATCTTTGTGCTTACCTTATGAAATCAGTATACTTGTTAAAAGTTTCCTTTTAAATTTTTGGTAAAATGACCGGCAGTAGTCTAACAATCCAATTAACCGCAACGTTCAATGTAAAGAACGTTTTTTACCTTTACGGTTTTGAAACCGTTTACAACTAGTATGGTTATAAAAACTATAGATGTAAAACTATACAGTTTTTTAACCATTTACAATTAGCATTGTTTGAAAATCGTAATAAAATTTAACTGCGCACAGGAGCTAGACTTTTCGTTGGATAATGGACATTGAAGAGTCCAGGACACAAACTGGGGAGTGAAGGACACTGCAAACTCCTCGTGTATAAGGAAGCATTGTGGTGTCAACACTGCGACTCGAACTTCAGTTCTATTGGTCATGAGACTGACAGATTAGCCCTCTTAGCGGTAATGTGTGCGCAGTTGATAAGTATGTTCCTTGTATATGCAAAGGCCTGGTTTCTTAGGACAGGACGCCGTCAGCTGGAAATCAGCGCTAACCTTTGATTGGTCCATTTGTGAGTTTGATAGTATACGTCATCGAGTTCAAGATGAGCGTTCGATGACGTACACTATCAAACTCACAAATGGACCAATCAGAGGTTAGCGCTGATTTTCAGCTGACGGCATCCTGTCCAAAAAATTTGGCCTTAAGAGGCTTCATTAGTTGGGCTTAGTTGGCGTGATAAAATACTGGTTGCTTAACCGTATTGGGTGAGAGCAGTTTGTTGTATTGATATGATTCAAAGTAAATTTTAGAATAAATAAATAATTACAATATTAAATTAAGGTATTAATCATAATAGGTAGCATTTAAGGCACTAATGGCAATGTATAATATAAAAGTGAAAACATAAAATGTGATCATATATTTAAAAACAGTGTTCAAATGGATTTACCTGATCCTTCGTTCCAGAAGGATCTCCCGGATCGTGTGGTCTAATGGTGCACCTTGAATATGAAAAAAATCACGAGAGTTCTTTCAGGAAATTTTAAGAAACTTTATTTCTACTTTTCATCACTGGTTCTAGATGCAGGTGGCTCCGGACAGGTGGTGTTAACACATACGGGATCTCGTGGGAGAAAAACTCACATCTTAGACAAAAAAGTAACTTTCATTTCGCAGGAAGATGGATTCCAATTCTTAGAAAATGAAAGAAATTATCTGAGTTGTGCCGCATGCACAACCTGGCTATGGAAATCACATCAGGAACACGTGCTAAACTTCATCCTTTTTATACTAATGGAACGTGATGGTGTCTTGAAATTATTTTGTTAAATTTTGACTTAATGAATCTCCATAATTATTTCTCGTAAAAGGAACAATTGCTGAGCAGGAAGGCAAGAGCCTTGAAGCTATCAAAAAAAAAAAAAAAAAAAAAAAAAAAAAAAAAGAAAAAAAAAACGAGAGCGATGCTTCTCTCTCACGGTGGCTTCCTCGACTGCTGCCAAGAAGGCACGCGGAAAGGAGCAAAGTCAAATACGGTTAAAGTTAGGGTGGGGATAATCGATAAGAAAAAATTAGTTGATCAAGTTAAAGTAGGGAAAGGCTATTGCGGTAAAACGAACGAAAACTGAAAAAACTATTGAGGAGTAGAAAAACAACGCACGTGTGATGTAGCAACATCACACAGTTAATAAACGGTTTTCTCAAAGTTAGCTTTTTGTTTACCACCTTACTTATGGTTACCTGACTGTTTCGTTTGAATATGGTAAAATAACAATTTCTAACAGTGTAGAAGGAAGGTACATGAATACTTTGTTTAAGCATAACTAAAGACTTTTTTCAAGCATGTTTTTTTAAGTATGACTGAATCATCAAACTGAATCATAAATTTCAATTTTTCTGTGAAATAATTAATTTTTATCTCTCCGAAAATAAATAAATTTTGTTTCAATCTCCATTAGAGTAGTTAGGTTAATTTTTTTTTCTGAGAGGCTGACATAACATAGTTTGTCTTCATAAATATAATTATAAGTTAAAACGTTTTTCCTAGATGCAACCTCTAATTTTAAAAGCAATAACTAAAAATTTTAAAAGCTAATTTATTTAAAATATTTCATGAATGTTATCATAAATGTTCATATCAAAAAGTTCATTTCCTACCATTTTACCCTAAATGGTTACGATATTAGCTGAGAATTCCTTAAACCAAAATTATTTTGTCTGCTGCAAATTTCGTTATTTGCAAATAATATGATCAAATTAAAAAATGAATCAAAAAAATACACTTGTAGCAAAGTTATGCATTTTTAAAACTGATAGTTTTTTCAAAGACGATTTTAGCTTTTTTTCGACCTGCTAACAATTTTTCTAAAAATATATGATACATTAATATCGTGAATTATCAAAATTGAAAGAAAAGTTAGAAAGTAAATATATCTAAATTTGATCTCTGAAAGTAAATCGTGAACAAAATTTCTTTCCATTTGGTAATTCAGTAATAACTCTTTTACACATTAAACAGTTTTATATTTTCCTTATACCTTTTCTTGGGTTAAAAAATAAGTCTCAAATATAATTAAGGTGTCTCAGCTGCTATTTCATTCCAAAGAGTAAAATAAAATCATTAACGAAAATAGTTTAAAGGTCATATTTTTTAACACGCACTTTCTAATTCAATTTATATTTTTCCGTTTTTTTTTCTTTCGGAAAGGAGAAATATTTCAAATCATATTCAATTAAATTATATCTGTCAAGTTTTCATTCCTTAATGCTATCTTTTTCCCTCTGTTTTTGTTTTTTTTTTGTTTTTTACATTTTCTTAAAACTAATATATAAATGAATAAAATGAAACAAATAATATTAGTTTTTTCTAAAATATCATTATTTTTCTTTATTTCAAAAAACTAAACATTGTTTTAAAAATCGTATTCTTTTATGAACTCAATTGGGATTTCTTTCAAGTGACATTTTATTCGTGATTTAAAGAATGTTTAGTTTTTTTAATCTTAAAAATTTATTATTATGCTTTCAACGTTATTTCCAGATCCTTTAATTGCCTTAAGAAATAATGAGTTTGTTCTTTAATTTTTCGTAATTAATATTTTTTAGCATAATATTCATCTGTTAATGATACAAAATTTTTAAATGAACAATATTTAAATTATGTGTTAATGCGTAAATGTTAAATTTTCACTAAGCATGCATTTCCTTCAATGATGAAGTAAGTGAAGTAGTGTACTAGTTAATAGGAACAAGTTTGAACTTCAAGTAGGGAATTATTCGATTATTATAATTATAATACGCATAATTTTTCCCCCAATTGAACGTGATCTAACAGAATGAACTTAAATATTTTGATTGGTATGATGCATTTCGTCATATTTGCTCTAAGAAACCTTTTTATTTGATCATTATTTTCAAGAATAATTGCCAAGAATGAACTCTAAAAGTAATATTTTAAGTAGAAAAAGAATATTTATGAATTATGGAAGTAAATGAACATTTGCGATTTTAAATAAATATATAGGATTCAATTAGGATTTTATATAAAATGACTCGTATGAAGTATTTTATATTACTTTTATCCTCCTCTAAAGAAAATTATCCGACTTAGAATTGAAGAGAAAAATTTGTTTGAAGCCTATTCTACAAGTAAAACCTAGTAAGATAGCTTTCATCAAACATATAAAAGTTGAAATATACAAAAATTAATATTTAGCAGAAACTTTAAATGCGAGGAACAATTATTGGAAACAATAACAAGTATATTTATAACGATGAGGTATTAGCAATCTGCGAAAATAATTGATAATTTCTCTACAAATAAGCATTTAGATTTGGACTGAAAAAAAACTTAATATACTCGTAAATGTGTTTTTCTTAGATATAGTTAAGTTTTTCGTAAGTAATTCGCTCTAACCACCGCTAATAATTTCAGGTTCACATTTTCACAATACTTAATGGTGAAAAACATTTTAAAAGTCAAAAATTTATCTGTAAAATTTCAATGCACGTCAGCCTATTTACAAAAACTGTGTGAAAGGATGAGGAAGACATACGTGCAGCGAATCCAGAATTCAAGATTTTTGTTCTGTTAAAGACACTTTGCTGGATACGGGACAGTATTCTATAAGGGTAGGAAAATAGTCCCGCATCTCAGTAATCAGCTAATCATCTCAGCAATCTAATTCGTGCCTTACATCGCCCCTTTTGTTCGAGAAAAGGGAAAATACCTCAAATTTGTAACATGTTGAAGGGCAGATCTTCAGTCAAAAAAGGAGCAACATGTTCAAAAGAAACAGGCAACTAAAATTTTTTGGTGTATATATGTTTAATGTATTGTAATTGAATTTTAACGCGATACAATTGTAGCAAATAAAAATCATTATATTATTTATTCTTTCAACCTCTTTTATCTATTTTTTTTTTTATTTCTAATATCTATGACAGGATTTCAATTTATTTGTCAGACATAAAATATTTTCTTAATTGACATGAGAACGATCTTTAACGATGCTTGTGTTTCAGTATGAATATTCTTTTTATTTTTTTCCTAAATAACATCTGAAATTTTGTGAAGAATGTTATAAGTATCTCACTGCAAAAATATCTGCCATTTTTTCCAAATTTCTCAGTATATTTAATGGTTTAAGGCCGTTTCGTTGACAAAATGGTTTTTCACCCTAAACACAAATGGATTAAAACCATCAGTTGAATTTCTAGTTTTGTAGCTCAGTTTTGAGTTTCGTAACATATTAACATATTTCTCCAATTAACTTTATCTTTTCTCCAATTAACTTTATCTTTTCTCCAATTAACTTTATCTTTTCTCCAATTAACTTTATCTTTTCTCCAATTAACTTTATCATTTCTCCAATTAACTTTATCATTTCTCCAATTTTAAGATCATTTCCTATACTTGCTCTTACTGCTTAACAAATACTTTATGATTTTGAGCAGCGTATAAATAAAACTGCGATTCGAGTTTATTTTCCAATTTCTAGAATATTGAAGTCTCAGAATCATAATTCGCACTATCACAATTTCTTCATAATAAAACAATTGAATCACAGTGGCTCAAGGGACAGAGCACCAGCTTCTTATTAAAGTGATCCAAGTTCGAATCCCAACCATGACTGGTCAATACAACTTCTGTTGTCATAAAATATTTACATCTGGTGTGAGCACAGATTTACTTCTTAACTTTCGCAGAGAGAATAGTGAAAGTCTGTTGAAACAAGAGATTTATTTTCATTGTAAAAACTTGCTTTGTTACGGTAAGAAACCAGTCTGATTGCGGATTTTCTTCGTAATTTGCACGGAAAATTTTTGTTTTTTTGCTGTTTCTTGCTGTAATCGTTGAGAATACGAATTTGCTTCGGATATGATGGTTTGCATGTGTCGTGACTATTTAAGGGATAATTTAAATATATCCAATAGATAAAATTTATATTAAACAAAACCCAAGTTCGGTCAGATTAGGATTGAAGCAATGTGTCTAAGAAACTAGAGAAGACAATCAATAACCATTAAATTAAGAAAAATACAATTTTATTTAATAAGATATTAGCTATTATTAATAACACGAATATAGTATATTTACCAGGAGGTATTAAAAATGAGGTGAGGCAATGAGGAGGAGGCCTAGAAAATTGACAAGAGAAAAACAACATTTAAAACATATTCTCACCATCTTCTGCGGGGGGGGGGGGTTGCTGTCTTCCTTCTCGCCTTTTTGGTCAACAGTTCGTTCTCGCCTTCCATTCGTCTTCCCTCTATTTTTCTCTTCCTCGTCCTCAGGAAACCTCGGTCCCCTTTCCATTGGTTGGGGTCCTTCTCCAACGAGGGTGCTAGCTAGATCCCCACCCGCAGATTATTGGCTAAGAAACCTAAAAGAAATCAAGACCGACAGGGTCCCGACTACCTGGCGACTGCTCAGGCCTCCCTCCTTTACAATAAATCTTCTTTTAATTGCCTATGTCACTACTACATCTCACCCCTTCCTTAACAAAAAACAAAAAAAAAAATTTATACATAGATAATTATACTTGCTGAACAGCAATTATACTTGCAATTCTACTCAATCAGCATAGAAAGGAAGGAAAAAAAAATTTAACATTAAAAACATTAATTTTAAAAATTAAACACATCAACACAACTATTATCACATATAAGTTAATCTCAATCGTCTGAAAAAAAGTTAGATATCAAAGATGGAATAGCACAATCACTGTCTATCTATGATCGATAAGAGTCACTTCCCATTGACATCGTCGCTATATACACAAAGAATTGTCAAAAATAATTATTAGTTCAGTGAGATGTTCACTTTTTGTTGAATGAGTCCCTCTTTACGTTTCTCGAACCCCTTCGCGTTTTCGGTATCTTTTTCTTCTTACACACCTGCTGTACACAAAGGGTTAGACTTTCCTTCTGTCAGCCTGCACTTGATGACTCTATCCCCACCTTTCTGGACGTTCATTGTTTCGGGCGCCGCTCACTACAGGTGCTCCATATCATCGCCGAAAGTCCTATGCAGATGGCTTTCTACTCCTTTCATTCATACGTTATGACTTTCCGTCATCTGAGATTTTCGGACCTTTGGTCAGAGGAATTTGAGGCGCCAAAGGACCTAGGCGTGTAGTCTGGCTATCACTCCTGTCATCGCCATTTATGTATAAAGAATAGAAAACATCTAGTGAATAGTCTCAAGAAGGCAAACGTGGCGTGGGAAAACAGCTTTTTTTTTCTTTCTCATCTTATGCATTTTGCGTAAAGGGACGTCACCTTTTCTTTTCTTATTAAAATATGTCAACCTCCTGTCAACCCTTTTGGCCTCTCCTCACCACAAAACAAACACCATATACATTTATCAATTCATATATTCCTTCTTATTATCATATATCATATTTTATTATCAATATCATTTTATTATCATATTTTTCTTTATTATGTACACTAATTATCCTCATTATTAATCATATTTTAGTAAATTTAATTTACTCTTAAATGAGGCAATCTTTCCTGCATTTTTTTTATCCTACGTGTGTTAACCTTTATTATTTTCGAAAAGTTCTCATCCATCGATTTTAAAGACAATAAATTTGGTGAATGCACTCTAACTACCTCAAAAGGACCGTCAAATTTTGTTCTAAAACGAGTCTTATTCTCTACAAAAACTTTGTCGCCGATTTTAAATTCAGTCTTAACTGCTTTCTTTCTTTGTCTTTCGTTTTGCAAATCTCTGGAAGTTACCATATTTTTTTCAGCTTGTTTACTGACCGATTCTATTGTCTTTACTGTATCAAAATAATACTTATTGTAATTACAATAGTCCGATTCAATTTTTTGCTCCCAAGTATCTGTTAATAATTTTAACTTCCTACCAAAGAATATTTGATTGGGGCTGAATTTCGTAGATGGGTGCAAAGATTCGTTGTAGAATGACTGGTGAAGCATCACCGCTAAATCAAAATCTCTATCTTCTAAAGCGCTAGCATAAATTGTCTTTTTTAATGAACTATGTATTCGCTCCAACTTACCATTTAGATTTGGGTTATAGCTACTCGTTCGCATAATTTTAATTTTCAAGCGTTCATTAATTGCTTCATAAACTTCTGATAAAAATTGACTACCCCTATCAGATAAAATTGCTTCGATTCTCCCAAAATTACACTGATATTCTAACAATTTGGACGTTACGATATGTGTTCTAATACTAGACACTGGGTATAACTGTATTCGCCGCGAAAAATGATCTATCATTGAAATGACATACTTCCCATTCGGAAAAACACCACACATATCAATACTAAGAATCGATCCCGGTTCCCTTGGAAGAGGAGTGTTTCCAAATTCCCTTTGCTTTTGTTTATTCGGCTTAATCTGACAACAAATTTCGCAAGACGCAACGTAATTTCTTATGTCACGATATAATCCCTTCCACCAAAATTGCCTTTGAATTAAATGAAAAGTCTTGTCTGCGCCTAAGTGTGATAAGTGCATATTCTGTATTATAGTACGCCGTAAACAACTCGGTACAACAATTTGTTTGACAAACTCTTTATTAACATCAATCTTTCCTAAATGCATTAATAACCCTGACTCATCTATATAGAATCTTTCCGTATTTTGCTTAATAGGCAATTTCCCATTGACTATTCCTTTTTTAAATTTCATTATTTCTTTGTCTTCCAAGGATTCTTTAAGTAATATCGACCTATCGATGATATTATTATTCTCATTCTTTTTTTTATCTTCTTCTAACACCGCAACTTGCTTTATGAGAGTTTCCCCTCCTTCATTCTGATTTTCCGGCAGCTCTTTTGTTATACTCTCAGGGGTCCGCACATTCTCCTGTTTCATACCCTGCTCCTTTTGACGCTCCTCGTCATTCAACTGATTATTATCCCCCTGGCTAAAGTCAACAAATCGCGATAGGTAATCTATTAAATGATTGTCTACTCCTGCTATGTGTTCAATTTGAAAATCGTACTCCGCCAAATACATTAACCACCGACCTATAATTGCGGGGGGATTGTCCAATTTTAAATTATGTAAGAGTGGCTTATGATCGGTTTTTATTATAAATTTTTCCCCGAATAGGTACTCCCGAAAATATTTAACTGCCTCGTATACCGCTAATAACTCAAGCTTTACAGCTGAATACTTTGATTCACTCATTTTCAATTTTCTTGAAAAAAACTTAATTGGTCTCAGGGTGTTATCTACTTTTTGGGCTAACATTCCTGCGATTGCCGTAGCTGATGCATCCGTATTTACATAATAGGTACTATTTGGTATTGGTTGAATCACAAATGGGGCGTCTTGAAATAAATTTTGCAGCGTACGGAATGATTTCTCACATTCGGTTGTCCATTTAAATTTTTGCTTTTTGCTCATCAATTTTTCCAGTGGGGCTGCGATCTCTGCACAACGTGGTATTAATGACCTATAGAAATTCACGACTCCCATAAATTTATGAACTTGTTTTGCCGTTTGCGGTCTTAAAAATTGTATGATCTTCTGAATATTGTCTATCGATGGCGTAATCCCTTCCTTTGATACCATATGTCCTAAAAATTTGATCTTTGTTTGAAAAAATTTACACTTTTCTGGGGATAAAGTTAAATTAAATTTTCTCAATCTCTCAAAAATAGCATTTAATCTTTCCATCATCTCATCAAACGAATCAGCCAAAATAATAATGTCATCCAAATAATTATAGATTCCTAGGCTATCTAAATCTTTCAAAACGTGTTCCCTCATTAGTTTAGAAAAATATGCCGCACTGTTCTTTAATCCGAATACCAGTTTAGTAAATTGAAAATTTCCAAAAATGGATGTAAAAGCAAGGTATTTCCTATCATCTTCTGACATTTCTAATTGGTAGAAAGCTGAACTCAAGTCGACTGAGCAATAATATTTTGCTCCTGCCATATTTTTCAACAAATCTGAAATTTTGGGGAGTGGAACGGGTGACAACTCTATTACCGAATTCAATGCTCTTAAATCTAATGCGAGGCGGTATTTAACTTCCTTTGTTTTATCTTCCGATCGTTTCTTCACTAATAAAATTGGTGAAGCCCACATACTATCTGTTTTTTCTATTATTCCCGCCTGCTCTAATTCTTCTAATTGTTTTCTTAACTCCGGCTGCAATTTAAAAGGCACGGGATATGGTTTCGATGTTATGGGTTTGTTACAATTTACATTTATTCTTGTCTTAACGACGTCTGCTTTCCCTAATGATTTAAATGATTTTGAAAACACATCATAATACTTTGATAACATAGCTGACAACTGTTCTTTCTGATTAGGCTCCAAATGGTTTAAATTAAAATCCTTTAAATTAAACTCCGATTTCCTTACTTTTTTAACATCTTCCGAAACATTCTGAATAACATTTATGTGAGTTTTCTTATTTTCGTCCTTTGGAATGTTTTCAACATTAATAATATCGATATCATGTTCGAGATACCCCATTTTCATCTGTTTATTTATCGTTACAGCCCTTTCAGAATAATTTGTGATAGCTATGACTATTTCACCATTTTTAGTTTTTACTACTGCTTCTTCTGTGTTTAAAGGTAACTTTAATATTTTTGGCGTAAACAAATAATCTTTATCCTCAATTGTATCTCGAGGTCTTAAAACTACAAATTCCGTATTGTGACCCTCAATTTTTATCTTATTCTTACTTAACATAACTATGCTATTTACGCACTTTTCTTCGCTTGTCCCAATACTAATTACAACATTTCCTATTTTTATACAATTACTTCTTGTATCGATTATTAATTTATATTTTCTCATAGTAGGATATCCTAAAATCGCGTCATAATGCACAAATTTATTTCTAGTAACATAAAAAATATCAGATATCTGAACCTCCCCTAAATTAAACTGTAGTTTAACACACGCTACATATTTTATTTCCTCTCCAGTCAATGAGCGGATATCCGTTCCTTTCCTATCCATTTGTATTTCACAAAACTTTTCTAATTCATTATATTTTTGTTCACTTAACAAATTAACTGCCGCTCCCGTATCTACTAGCATTTTACATTCTGTGTATGCATTATGATCCATGACTTGATCTTCACTTATTCTATGTAAACATTTTCCTACGATTAATGGTATTTTATAGTCGCTCCTTATTGCCGATACATTCGGTATTATTTTGGTACTATTTTTATTCCCTTGATTTAATTGTGAGTTTTTTGTACAATTCTTATAATCAATCAATTTGCAAATATCTTTATTGACTGTTACATTTCCTGATATACCCTTCTCGATGATTTTCTTATCTTTTACCTCCTCTACAACTGATTTAACCTCAGTCATCTGCTCCCGAGGATTTTCGAAGCAGGCGCTTAGTTTAAATACCGATTATTGCCCCTGTACGACCCTCTACTTCTATTGATGCTACCCCGTTGATGTTGATTAGTTGGCCTATTCGCGAAAGCGCTCTGCTCCTCAACCATTCCACGCCTACTCTGCGGGTTATAATTGCTGCGCTGAAAGCGATCGTTTATTGCTCGCTCTCTATTGTTTGCTGCTCTATTTAGAGTACTGCAAACTTTTTGCAACTCAAAACAATCCTTAGCGAAATGATTATTTTTTCCGCAATACATGCAAAACATATGATTTGAAGGGGCCAAAGATTGATGGTTTGTCGGCTGTTCAGGAGTTGCATGCATGTTGTTTACTCCGACTGCGTTAATTCTCAACCTAGCAAACATTTCGCTGGCAGATAGACATTTTAATGCTGTTTCGACGGCCTCGTTAAAATTATCCGGTCCTTTTAACACAACCTCTCTTTGCAATTCTGGTAATATCCCTTCAATAAATTTTGTTAATAGGATTTTGTCTAACATTTGACTAGCTTCTTGAGATATTACGTTACTTGCCCCCATAAACTGTGTTCCTGCTCTCTTAATTCTTTCTGCAAAATCCCTCACTGACTCATGCTCTCTCATGGCCATGTTGGCGAATTGTAAGTTTAATTCAATTAATGATTGCTTCTTTGTAAAATGATCCTGAAATTTGTTTTTTACTTGCGTATAAACATTACAATTAATTAAATCCGTATCCAAAATTAGAAATTGCCTTGCCGCACCCGTGCATTTTGCTTTTAATATCGTTGCCTTCTCATGTTCGTCCCAGCCTGCCATTTCTGATATTTGGTCAAACTGAGAAAAAAAGAAAGTGGTCGTCTCTTTGTCTCCATCGAAAGGAGGAATTAAATTTGAAAAATTCAGGTTTATTTGTCGTTGCGGTTGTATATTCTCCGAGCTTCTTCCTGCTGTTAATCCTGACGGATCTGTCCTATTCAACGCTATTTCTGGGGTGTTACTTAATTGTGAATCATTTGGTTTATTATTGTTAGCCATTTTTCTTGTTATTGCGCCCACATACATGAATCTTTGCACTATTTAATTACTATATACAGAATTCGATTAATTATACATATAAAATTAGTCACTATTTAAATAATAGTCAAATATTTTATTCATATAAGGTAAGTATTCTATTTCTTTTCTTTAGAACATTTCCTTAAAAACAGTCAGTAAACAAACTAATCGAACATCCTCTATTCATTCTAGTTGTAAATTTTTAGTAAATTGTAATCTCAAAAAAATTTTTTTACGAGTATGCATTCACATATATGAGAAAATGAAATGACTAAATAATATAAACAACTAATTACAATAATTAACAATTCCTAACCTTCATCTCTTAACTTCTTAATCACACTACTTCAATCATCAAACATCCTTTTTAGAAAAGAAGTCACGGCACCAATTTAATGTCGTGACTATTTAAGGGATAATTTAAATATATCCAATAGATAAAATTTATATTAAACAAAACCCAAGTTCGGTCAGATTAGGATTGAAGCAATGTGTCTAAGAAACTAGAGAAGACAATCAATAACCATTAAATTAAGAAAAATACAATTTTATTTAATAAGATATTAGCTATTATTAATAACACGAATATAGTATATTTACCAGGAGGTATTAAAAATGAGGTGAGGCAATGAGGAGGAGGCCTAGAAAATTGACAAGAGAAAAACAACATTTAAAACATATTCTCACCATCTTCTGCGGGGGGGGGGGGGGGTTGCTGTCTTCCTTCTCGCCTTTTTGGTCAACAGTTCGTTCTCGCCTTCCATTCGTCTTCCCTCTATTTTTCTCTTCCTCGTCCTCAGGAAACCTCGGTCCCCTTTCCATTGGTTGGGGTCCTTCTCCAACGAGGGTGCTAGCTAGATCCCCACCCGCAGATTATTGGCTAAGAAACCTAAAAGAAATCAAGACCGACAGGGTCCCGACTACCTGGCGACTGCTCAGGCCTCCCTCCTTTACAATAAATCTTCTTTTAATTGCCTATGTCACTACTACAGCATGAAAAACCCATCAGCGCCAAATTTTACGTTTTCCATTATTTTTGTACAGTTTTCTTGGAGTTGTTAAGAACAGTTGCTATGCTTGAATAAACAATTACTTTTAACTATCTGAATAACGAAAAATCATCAAACTTGATTGCATTACCGAGTGATTGAAAATTGGTAGAAATTAAACATTATCATTTATCAATAAAAGTATATTAAACTATAGTTTATTTAACATTCTTTTTAACCTTTCAGCAAACATTTAGTATGATAATTCCAGAAATTTATTCGAAAGAAAATAAAAAGCTCAATAATATGCTTCGAAAAAAAATCAACCTGATATACTCACAATAATCACATAGATAAAAAAATTTTTTTCTTGTTTAGAAAATTTTTTTTTTAAAGATAGTTTTTATAAAAATATTCAAAATTTTAAGATCTTTCTAAAAAAAAAAGAGATTGAAATTGGATTTTTCTATGTTTTTGCGATATTTAGAGATTAACTAAGACTCTTCATTGCAGTTTTTTTTATACAATACTGTCCTTAGTTTTTTGTGCTTCTATCGAAAATAATAATTCCCTTTTGGCTTTCAAACGACTAAAACATTAAAACAAATCTAGTACCAAAGAATGAAAAAAATATTTCTAAGAACATACAATCTTTTTTATTCTCAGGTATAAAGAAAAAAAAATACCTGAGAAAGGATTTCCGGAGATTCTCTTTGAAAAGAACAATACCATCTGGTTTAATTAGGCTCTTAGGAAAAAACAGTAAAAAAATACAATGCGTTAGATTAAATATATCCCTGAGGATAGCATATTCAACGGTAGAAAATTTGCAAAAGCCTGAAGTTATTCTACATCAATGTTTTTTTCTCTCAGTATTTCATCCTATTTTTTGTTCGTTTTCTCACTATCTTTGAAAAATTGAACTTACATACACTCAACAAATCTTTTTTCTAATTCTTACTTATGTAATGATAAATAAAATATGCTATTCGCCTGAAGTATTATACATAAATGCTATATTTTTCACTTCATCTCAATTTTACCGTTTTTTCTTACTTTTAAAAATGCACTCAGCATAATATTTTTCATTCTTACATAAATAATTAAAGATAGAATATGCTATTACCAATAGACATTTTACATCATTGTTTCATTTAGCACTTTATGACAGTTTTTACTTTACCTTTCTAAAAAGAGAGAAATCACCGTAACAATTTCCATTCTTACGTGCAAAAATTTTAGATAAAATATGCTATTGTTTGTAATATTCTACATCTATGCGTTTTTTAATATTTTATTTTTTCCCTTACATTTTATTTTCGTTTACATCATCTTACGACTTATTTTTTAATATGATTTTGATAAGCTGGAGATGTAATTAATACTCAACTATGCATCTTTACTTATCAACAATGAAAATAATGAAAACACTTAAAGTAATTAAGAGAGATTGAAACCAATATTGTTTCATTTAAAAATAATTATTATTTTATTTAAGAATAAAATTGTCTTTATCCTCGACCGTGTCCTTAGTGGTATGGAACAATACTTAGAGGGTGGCTCAAATTTTGGTTGAAGATTGTATTTATTTCCCCTTTTCTCATTCGTTCACATCATCTTTCGACTTTGTTTTTTAAATATTATAGTCTGTTTTCGAAGGCGAAAAATTCGTTTGCAATTGGCGCCAGTTGTTCTACTTTTGGCTGCACTATGCATCGAAGCACTAATTAGTTATTTGAAATTAAGATGTTTAAATTTCCTAAAGCCCCATCAAGCCGAATTTTATGGAGTGTTGCATTAACGAGGAAAGGCAGTTTGTTTGCTTTTTTTAGGATAGATGGTGTAATAGAATAGATAAAATAATCCTTTCTACAGTGCATTTCTATTGATATCGGGATATTTTTTATGTTATAAAAAATGTACATATTGTATCGGATATAAAATTTATTTCATTCCTTTTCTAAAGCTTATCTTAATTCATAAAGCTTATTTTATTCTTATTTTACTCTGTCTTTATTTACCTCTCAATTTTAATAAATGTATTTCATGTTCAGTGAATGATTTCTTAAAAAAGAGAAAAAAAACTGCAGTGTATTTTTTTAATTGTTTTCGCCTTGTATACATTTGTTAATGGAATATAAAAATTAACCTTAAACGAAAAAAAAAAATTATCATATATATATATATATATATATATATATATATATATATATATATATATATATATATATATATATATATATATATATATATATATATATATATATATATATATATATATATATATTTAAGAAAAAAAGCTTTTGTTTTTGAATTGATTATAGCTATAGTATAATAAAATTTGTTCTTTCAAAATATAGTTTGCTAACTAGAATTTAAAGTAGAAAAGAGGAAAAGAACTTTTATTTATTGTAAGAAAAAGTTTAATTTATTGTTTAGACGAAAATTAATAACTTGTTTTTTATATTATGTATGCAATATAATATGTTTGCGAGAAAAAAAAACATTTATTTGGAGAAAATAATTTTTTTTCTGTTGTAGCCCTCCCAAATAATCACTGATTGCATAACTCTAAGAGTGCAAAAAATTTCAAACTAAGTATGTCTATATCATTTTCGTAATTCGAAACAAAATAATCAATAAATAAATAAATATTACTTCAATTGAAATAGACTACAGGAAAATACTTCTTCAAATCTTATATGCTTGAGTGTGTTTTTTTTTTCATAGACTATTTTCTTGATCCGGTTATCCAGGAAAATTCAATTGCTTTTTATGAACAAAATTCGTCCTAACAAAAATGTTTCTTTTTAAGAGAAAATAGTTTTAAATCTAGTTCGGAAAATATTTAAAAGTTTTATTCACTCCAATATTCTGCATCACATAAATTGTTAAGTTAAATATTAGATTACTATTATTAGTTGCTTTAGTTGCTTATTAATCATTTTTCTTTTAAATAAGTAAGGAAATTAAAAAATTAATTTTGATGAAGATATTCGAAAAGATTAAGTAAAAAAAGCATTATTAAGTTAAGAAAATATTGTTATTATTTAGATTGCGAAATATTTATAACTAAGAAAGAAAGTATTTGCAAAAAATATCTTGAAAGTCAAATAATATTGAATACTTACTTATTTCATAATATTTAACCAATTTCTGCTAATAAAGAGGCTATTAGTTAAAAATAAATATCACCTAACTAGTTTTTAGCGAAGAAAAGTCTTAAAATTTCAGATGATTATTTTAAAGAAATATTTGCATTTTTTTATTTTGAAAAGCCAAAGAAAGATTTTTTTTTATTTATTTGAAAGAAGATTTCTTTCTCTTTTATTGTTTTTGTTGCACTTTTTTTTATTTTAAGAAGAGAAATACATGAAAACTCAACTGAGTTTTAAAAATGAAAAATTTCCCGATTCGAATTTTATTATTTTTGTTTTATGTTATGCTGTTTGTGTAGTTAAAAGTTCTGTTTTATGTAAACTTTAATTTAAAAAAAAACATTAGATTTTTTGCAATTGAAAATTGATACAGGTATTATTTTGTATTTATATTTTATTAGAGGATCTAAAATAAATAAATAATAAGATGACAATTCTATAATAAGACTATATATATTACTTATTAGTAAGAATTTAAAGTTTACCGAATGATTAAGTTTCATTAAATTGTTAAAAAAGTTAAAACATTATTTTATAAGAGAAAAACTGAAAAAAAATAATAAATCTTTGTTTTTGATTTTACTACACTTTTGCTCTTGAATCCAATAAGAACATTTTAATTAAATTCCTTTATTTTCATTAGAAGTTTCCAATTAAAATAAATAAAAGAAAAAATAGAATTTTGACAAAAGAGATCTTTGCTTTCGTTTAATTCAACCCCCTTCCGTAACATTTAATTAATTTTCTAAAGCTTCTAGATTTTTAATCAACACTTTAAATTAATTCCAAAGTATTCTGAGTTTCAAAAGAGTAATAATGTATAAGCCTAAATTAATTGGTTAACGAATTATTTTGAATTTTAAAGCATCAAATTCAGCAATTATTAATTAGATTGCTTTAATTGTCAATTACGTTATGTGTTTATTAAAAATTGAAATGTTCATTTCAAACGTTTTCAGAGTAGTCGGATACTTAGATGAATATACAGTATAAAATTGCTTCTCAAATAGAGCTAAAAAACTATCTTCGTAAAATATTTCCAAACAATATAATTTATAATTAACATAAAAAACGGAATTAATAAAACAGTAGTACTATCTGTAACTTTTCTCGTTAATTAGATCCTGATTATTCATTTTAGAACTTCAGCAATGTTAAGCGATTCGAACATTAAGTATCTTGTTAGGAACATATATTTTGCATTTCTGTAGTTGAAATTTAAAGATTTAAACTTCAACTTAAGAAAAGGACAATACTAAATGCTCAATAATGCAGATGATTTAAAAATTAATTTAATTTTAATTTGCATTTTGTAACCGGCAATAAACAGCCGAACCAATTCTAAATTTACAACTACTAATTTTAAATCAACTCAGAAGACAAGGGAACTCCCGGATCCAGCATTGGAAGAAACTAACCTTCAAAGAGGACTTTTTAATAGAACTAAGCTACGTGTGCGTTACATGGTGACAAAAGCCATGAAACCATTCCATGGGTAGCCCAACGGCATTGGGATCACCTACCACTAGGGATGTTTCAGGTCAGAACTGTAGCCTGTGCGAGCCGGGAGCAAAATTCATATCGACTAGCCATTGTTGGATTCAAACATTGGTCACCTAATAAGAAGGCGAACACTCTATCCCTTGAGCCACCACTGCACCAAGCATTGGAAAAAATTTGCCTTCTTGAAGAAATTTGCCTTGGTTCACCAGGGTTCGCTCTGCCTAGTTAATTACTTCGTTTTCAACTAAAATTCAACATAGATAATCATTCATATTAAATCGAAATGTGATTGTACAATGGTAACTAGTTACCGCTTTGTACATATATTTTTTGTGCTTTTATTTTTCTGCCGCTAACAGATGGTAACGGGACGGTGTAGTTATGGTCTCCCCATTGAAATGGATTTTCTCCAAGGTCAGCCACTAACATATGTTTTTTGTAACATATATTTGAACATAAGTAATAAAACATAACTATGTGTTTCAAGTTGCTTCTCTAAGTAAAATTCAGGTCTATCTTAATAAAATATCTTTATTTCACGCCAGTGTGTGTTAAGCACTAGAGTGCAGCATAATACGATAGAGCAAGAGCAGCATCTGATGTGTTAAACATATTCCTGATCTTATATATCTTGGTTGAAGTCCTATGTAATATCATCTTAAATTAAATTGGATTAAATCAAGCATTAATTATGCATTAATACACGCTTTTCTTAATAGAATATTTTCTTACAAGCCGTGCGTGTTATACAAGAGAGTGTGCATAATAGGGTAGCACAGGATCAGCAGCTGGAGTGTTAAACACATTTCTTAATTTGTGTATCTTGCTTAGGGAATTATATAAAATCTATTAATGCTCAATATTCAATAAGTATTTGGATTGAATTAGGTCATGCACTAATAACTTATTACATATGACTTACTAACTGATAAAAATTAACTATAAAATTTGACAAGTAGTGTAAATATATGTATAAAATGCTTGTTAAATACTGGAAAAGTTGTTTGACATGATGAAAAAAAGTGTTTTTTTTTCTTGCTGAACTCATAATTTTAAACACAAAATTTCAAAATTTTCAGAATGCTATTTGACACCTTCTGTTGCTTAACTAACTTTGAAACAGCAGTGAGTGTAATGATCTGGAGACTTTTTATTGTCAATTTTTAATATTTTGGATCAATTTTTGCAGTATACAAAGGGGTAATTGGGATTTTATATTTATGATTTATGATTTATAATGATCATTTTTGTTTATTCAGACTTTTCCCATTTTCATTATACCATCCGTCGTGTGACTTTCGTGTCATCGATCGTGTGAAATGTAACTTTCGAATCAAAATTAAAAGTCTATAGATTATAAAATATCTATTCTGAATGTTGAACATAACTATTAATAAAATAAGGCATTAAAATCAATATAATTTTAAAAAAAACTTGGAAAATTTTAATGCTTCAGAAAATACAGGAACATTATCTGAGCACTATCTTCAGTGTAGCGTATCATATAATTTTTTTTCTTTTAGAATTGATAATGTTATATTGTTCAAACATTGAATTTTGATTATAATATCAAATGTATTGACATAAGCACCTGCAGCATGGAAATAATATTTAGCAAATCAATTTGAGAAAAATCAATATGAATTATAAACCTAAGAAGTCTTTTTTTAAAAAAATATATATAATTTTTTCCACAACTCCCTGCTCCGATGTGGCTAAATTTCACCATACATCGAAGTAAAGCCATGATTGATTCAATATGGGTTGAATCTCGCCGTATGAACTGAAAATTCCATCTTCCGATGCGGGTTAAATTCTACAATGTGATTCAAAAATTCATCCGTCAATCAGAGTTAAATCTTGTCAGGTGTTTAGATCCCTGCTTGTGTCCGGGTTATTGGTTGTTGTATTGGTCTTCAGCATTGGATCAATCTCGTCATGTGACCAAAAATTCATTTTCAAAATGGGTTAAATCTCATCGTGAGATCAAAAGCTGTAAATGCTCAGTTCTTAATATCAGTTCTGGTATAAATCTTAAACTGCCTAACTAATATTTTAAAAAAATAAATAAATAAATAAATAAAATGATAAAAAAAAATTAACTATAAAAAAAAAAAAAAAAACTAAATAACTAAAATCCAAACACAATTTTTGCAGTGGCTGACTTAATTAGTAACAATGCAGTGTAAGATCTATTTTTCGATCCTTTTAAATCTCAATCTAAAAAAAATAAATAAAAGATAAAATACAAAAAGAAATCACAAAAAGAAAAATCGATTGGAAGGAACCAGTATGTTTTCACTAAACAGAAATTTTAATTTTCAGCCTCTATTTATTTAACAAAAATTATTAAGTGAAATTCCAACTTTGCAGCTTTTAATCATTTTATCAAAAAAGCAAGCAGTTTTTATAAACAAATACATTGCAAAACATATTTATTCTCATTAAGTTCATTAGCTTTTGAGCTTTATTAACAATCATTCCTTTCATTAAAAATTTTGTCAAAAAATACAATTACAGATAATTTAAAATCATTGCACTCTTGTCACAATTTAAAATTTTAAGGTTTGCTTAACTTGTTTACCGTAGCAAACCAAATACAAAATTAGCTATGGCAAATTTATATAGGATTCCAAAAAATACTTCGATGTCCTCGTCCTTAATTCTATTGCGGAGTTATTTTCCATGGAAACCCTTTTAATACAAAGTAAAGCAAACACATCAAAAACTGCACAGACTAACTCTCCAGACGATAAATGTAATTAAGTTCGAAAGAAAAAAGGAGCCTCGAATTTACACTTCTTTAACACACCGTTAATAAATTTTCATTAACTGAGGCTCTTTGCAGGAATGAGTTTTTTAAGAACCGATATTTTTTTTTATTAAAATTAGATATTTTTTTATCACTGGAGGTTTGAAAAAAACTGTTTTATAAAGTAAGTTGATATTGAAGCAAGTAAAGAATTCTAAAAAGGGAAATGAAACAGTAGTCTGTTATTTTTTGTTGATCTTTGCAGGGATCTCTATAGAATTTTCGTTAATTCTAGAGTTTTATTTTATTTTGACCTTTTTTCTTTGAAAGGATGCTGTTAAGTTTCTTTATACTTTAATATGTTTTTTTTTAAGTAAAATTTCAAAATTAATTTTTGATTCGTCTTCTCTTTTTACGAAAATAAAAATAACTCCTGAATTTTCTTTTTTTTTTCCAAAAAGTGTATGACTTTTTGAAATCAATAAGTTTTTAGAGCAACTAATTTATCTATTTTTATTTAAAAAAAATAAATATATTGCGTTTATTTATTTAATAGCAAGTTCATTTTACTATATAAAAATAACGTGTTTTTATAAAGTTTTCTTATCATATCAGTAAAAGTTAATAATGTGTAACCAAGGTTAAGCTAGATCAGCAACTTAATTGTTGCGGATCTAGTTTCTCCTTACATTTGAATGGAATGTCCTTAAAAAGCAATATAAATTTTTTTTTTAACTTTAAAAACGTCATAGGAGTCTTTTTGATCGGAGTCTTTTAATTTGTAATATCTTATGTTGTTCTTGATAATACACGTAATATTCAAAGCTCATATTTTTCGACTTTTCCTAATTGGTTTCTAAGTATACTGTATCAAAATGCCCCGGTCTTTGTGTTTATCAATTAAATAAATAATCATAGAAATACCTAAAACAGCCAAAAGTGGTCATTTTAAGTGGCCCTTATAAGGAAAACGTTAATTCCTGATATTTTACGTCTGATTTTAATTTTGTCAAAGTATGAATTTTATTTGAATAGTTTGTAAAACTGAAATTGAGAGCTTCATAATAATAAAAACACCAATCATTTGTTAATTTAATTTATCTGTTTTATATTCAATGTCCGATGTAGATAATTAGTTGGTTATAAGCAGTTATATTTGTAATAATCCTCGACAAAGAAGAGTTTTTGAGGAACAGTTATTGCGGTGTATATCTAAATACAAATTTATCGAATGTTTAATAAACCATCCATCTTTAATTTCATGCTTTTGTTTTCAATTCAAATAAAATCCAAAAAAGACGTTTTTTTTAAAATCTCACTTTTCATTTGCGCAAGTTAAAAATAACGGCCAGTTGATTTTAGACTAAGGAAAAATATTATGGAACTAAACCTAAACTCGGGACGGTGGTTATACAGAAGCTGGGATAGAACATTTAAAAAATGAGAATTTCCTCATTTATTTGGTGGGACTTTTTCGTATTTTCATATTTTTCACTTCAAAATATATATTCATATATTCACTATATTCATACACATTCATATACATTCACTATATTCATATTTTTCACTTCAAAATGGAAACAAAACACAGACTTTATAAGTTAAAAAAAGAAAAATAATGCCATAATTCTGGAAAATATTTACCCGATTGCTTTTACAGGCAACAGCATAGGGGAAAAACCAATAACTGTCAATTACTACAATAGTACAACATGTGACGTAGGTTTAACAGACTAGATGCTAAGAGATTATTTTACAAAATGTGAAATTTGCTGTGGGCTAGCATGTTTATTTAATACAACGGTTGTCATATTGCTGTTCTCATAGCTTGAATAGTTTTTAATTTCAAAGAATCCATTGTCACCCCAATTACGTATTGCAAATTAATCTTGTTACTTGTAATTAGGAATTAGTGTTTGCCCATTAGATAACCCCTGATTAATAGAATTAATTCTTTAAAACAGAAAAAAGCACACTTTTTGGTAAAAGCTGCCAGGGGAGGGTTTAATAAAAGCTGCCAAATAAAGGACAAAGTGAAACTTTTGGTAGCTGTAAGAGATGCTAGAAACCAATTTGTGGATGTCTTGCCGTATATTTCTTTTTTTGGATATACTACGCTAAGTTTAACTAATGATGGAATTTCAAATCTTAAAATATGTTGGGTGGTAATGTGTATTATTTGTTTTCGTATTGATTGTATATTTTCGTATGACTTCAGTGACCGCGAAAGTATAATCTGTAATACAATTTTACGCTTTATATCTACTTTTCCTTTACAATAAAAAAAGAAAGAAAAAATCTTAAAAAAAAGTTTTCCTCTGTATTTTTTATTATATTCATCTATAAAAAAACGCTTACTTTGGAATGACAGCATTTTCTGACGAGAAAAAATCGACCCCCAATTTCGCCTTCAGGTAAATGCAAAATTAGATTGTTTCAATGTTAACAATGTCTGCTAGGCTTAGTTAATGCCTCTATGCATTTTTGAATGGAGTTAATTTATGAAGTAAGATACATTCTCTAAAGCAGTGTTCCCCAACCTTTTTATCTCTGCGGACCTGTCAACGTTTGATAATTTTACCGCGGCCCGTAGGAGGGGGTGGGGACGTTGATGGTTTATATTTTAGATTATTTTGATTTATTAATTTTAATTTAATTGTATTTAAACATGCCTTCAAAATAAAATACAGTTACACCAAAAAATAAATATAAAGTGATTTAACATTTTAATTTACTAGAACAATAGATTTATGGGAATCATTGTTTCTTTGCAATGAGATGACTCCATCTGGGGGTAATCGGTTTAAAACGTTAAAAAATTTATGTCACTACCTTTGGGAGCCCTTTTTTTTAAATAAATAAAATAATGGAACACAGATATTTTTAATTTTTGGTATAAACCTAGGAATTTAAATTCAGTTTCAATGAAATGTGCGGCCCGGTACCATTTGATCCACCGACCGGTACCGGTCCGCGGACCGGGGGTTGGGGAACACTGCTCTAAAGTACAAAAAAAGTACGATTTATCATGTTTAAAAATTATTAGTGATTTATAAATTAGTCTTAAAAATCCCCAAAAAATTTCAAATCTAAATTTGAATATTTTAATAAGTTAGAGAATTACTTTGTAATCACTTATTCATCTTTACTTCTCAATCACAATAATAAAACCAATGAAAGCATTTATGGAGCAAAGGGAGCTTAAAACCAATATTGTTCTATATAAAAAATAATTACTTTATTGACTTTATTCTCGACAGTGTTATGCTATTCTCAGCGGTAGGGGACAGTATTTCAAAAGTTGGTTCAACTTCCGGAACAAGAATCACTTGTATTGATTTTCAATTTTTTACATCATTTTTCGACTTATTTCTCAGCATAATTATTTGCTCTCAATAGTGAAAACTTCGTTGGAAACTGTTCTCCTTTTTAGTGTGGTATGCGATAGCGCACTAATTTGTTATCTGAAATTAAGATATTTATATATCCTAATACCCATCACGCAGAACTCGATAGAATATTATTATTGATTAAAATTGGCATTTTTTAAAGAGAAACTAGTTTTAAAGATTTTAATAATTGATTTACTGATTTAGTTTTAAAGATTTTAATAAAGGATTTTAATAAAGGATTTTAATAATTGATTTACAATTGAACAGATTTCCATTAAGTGCAACTCAGTAGCGAGCGAAAAGACCATGATGTTCGATGAAAACCCAGTAAGATTGTGCAACAATTTTGGGGAGTCGGAGAGCGTAAGCGAGCAGGGAACTATCCCATTTGTTACTAATAACTCCTGTTTAAATCTCCAAAAAAGAGTTCGAAATTTTATTTGTATATTTAAAGCGTAAGATTTAAAATTTTATAAAAAATAACAAAATTTTATGCACACTCTCTGAAAAATATTAAGAGATTTATCAATCAGGACCTATCCAGTTTCTTATACTTATAATAGTTGCGATGAAAACGTATCACTGGCATTTTATTCATGACTGAATTTAAAATTTGATTCAATTGTTGTTGAGAAATATTTGCAGTAAACTTGTTTTCAGAAAGTCAAGTTAATTATAAAGCCCTGATGTAATACAGTACAATACGTATAAAAGTACTAGTAGTACTTATTTAAATACAATTTGTTAACAATAAATATAGCTGTTTCTTTGAAGTAAAAAGAACAAAGTATTTGCTAAAAACATCTTTACATGCAAATAAGTTATTAAAATTTATTTAAATAAAGATATATTTCATTTAAGTTTTCATTCCATCTAGCCAATTTACATGAAAGTGTCATTGAGTTTGTCTTATTTCAATGCACCAAGCTTAAGCCTTTAATTTAAAATAATTCACTTAAATCTGAAAATTAAAATTCGATAAGTAATACAATATGTATTTACGACATGTATTTTTAAAATAATGTTTTATTGTGTAGATTGAAAATAATATAATTAGCATTTTAAATGTAGTAGAGGTAGCTCACAAAGTAATTATATTCAAATCTTTTACTTGTAATAAAAATATATTTAAAGCAAACCTTCTAATTATTCAAAAATATTACTTCGAACTGATCTGTTTTAAATTAATGTCTTACGAAAGCTGCATCAAATTTACACAATGTGAGAAATCAATGCAATAATTTAAAGAAAAACAAATATTTTTCTAATTGTTAGGAATTGAATAAAATTAGGTGATACTACTAACATCAAGTATTAACATAGATACTGATTATGATTTTTCAATAGATGTTCGAGACTTTATTAAATTACATTAAAAGTAAACTTATATATTTACAAGAATATTGCTTCAATTCGAAGTGTTTTAGTCTTAATAATTATATTGCAAAAACTGTGGTGTAATATTTCTCCGAATATGATGTTGAACAACCCAAAAAATTTTCTGAAAAAAAAACTTTTTTTCTAAAGTTAACACTGAATCGAACTTTTATATACAATTGAAATTGTGTAATATAAAGCTAAGCACTTACACTAGGATGCACTAACACCAAGATCCTGCTCAATCACAACATACAGGAAATGCTTTCGTTTCCGAAAGCACCAATGTTGGCGCATTTTGGATATCGTCATTCAATTGTTGACATCCAATGTGAGTTGGAGCGAGCTTGCTGTTGGTTTTTTACGCTTCTATACAACTGCACTGTAATAATTGTGGTGTAATATCTACATTAAATAACCTTAAAAGTTTTCTGAAGGAACACTTTTTTTTTAAAGTTAACACCAAATTGAGCTTTAATTAATTTAATACAACTTAAAGGGTACATGAAAGATCTAAATGCAATAAGTTTACACAAAGCTAATTTGCCTTTACACCAAACTTTAAATATTTTTGCTTCAGAAAACTCCAATGTTGACGCGTATTGATTTCGTCTGAATTGTTTGCAATCTATAACGAGTTGGCGATTATTTGTGACAGTCTTCAATGATATTTTTCATCTGCAGAAGTTAAATTTAGCAGTTAAAAATATATATGTACGAATAAATGCATTCAAAAGCATTTTAATTTCCAAGTCTCTGTAAACTGTTTCAAATAATTTTATAATGTATACTTTGTATCCGTTCCTGTTCTGTAGAGTCCCGCAGTCGACTGATCGTAAAGAAATGGTTCCCAGTAGAGCACAGAAGTCCAGAATCACAGGATGCTGTCAGTTGTGTGACCACTTTGATCAGCCTGCGTAAGGACCAAGAGTGCGCGATATAGATCCTCTTTACACTGTTCTACCGTAAAGTGCTTGAGTGCCCACGCAGGTCGTCGGGCTACCAAAGCAAGACAGCCATCCTATGTGCAGAGGATCAAAATTGCGATGACATGTATTTGGATCAGAGATGTCTCCCAGACCGTCGCCAATAGCCCTTTGAGAAGCTCGAAAGTGACGTAAGTAAAATACCTATACCTGCCTGTTCTGTCAAGCCTATCTCGAATTCGAATTATTATCTTCTTTGCTAACACGTATGCGTGAATTCGTGTATATACATGCAACTTAAAATATTGATTCTTACTTTATTTTGTCTTAAGAACAACTTTACTGATGCTTATGTGTATCATTACTGTAATTATAAATTTTAGTCTTACTAAATTACAAACATAGTGACTGGTGTCTACTTTATGCCAAGTAGTGTAAATCATTCTAGGTGTTTCAGAGTACTAGAATTTGATCATTGAGTTTGATGCAGTGGAACACTTATTGGAACACCACATTGGTGTAAATTAGTTTCCACCATTTTCGGTGCTAAAATAATACAAGATTTTTTTTATCACATGAAAGATTAGATAATGTTTAACTAGTCGATTCTTAAGTTACTTTCTTTGCTAAAGCAATTCGCACACCTCGTGGGTTAGGATGTTATTCGTTAAACCCAATAAAAAATACTATCTGCCATTTTTAGTGTCTAGATGAATTTACATTTTTTTTATTTTTGTAATGTAATGTTACTGACTCATTTCTCTAGTTTAGGCTAAGTTCAAAACTATTTTCTCCTGTTTCAAAACAACATATTTATAAAATTAGATTTGTTTTTATAGTTACTGA
This sequence comes from Parasteatoda tepidariorum, assembly GCF_982258835.1. NCBI lineage: Eukaryota > Metazoa > Arthropoda > Arachnida > Araneae > Theridiidae > Parasteatoda > Parasteatoda tepidariorum. The sequence continues at coordinate 76,039,920 of NC_141760.1, forward strand.
AATTTATTGCCAAGTAATTTTGAATAATTTTATCTTGAAATGTCTTCCATTTTGAAAAAAATAGAATGGTTTTCAGTTGAAATCTCCCTTCTTTGTGATACATGATCTTAACTTACGTTGACAGTAAAATCTTATAAAGTAAGACAAGATTTCTATTCAAATCGTGCACTGGGGACATGAATTGGATATCTATCTTTATTTCTCTTTATCAGGCTTGCCCCAAGTCTGCTATAGCAAGCCTATATTCAGATATAGATTTTTATTGCTTTATTTTGCTTCATAAAGAAGATGAAATAGCATTTCTTGAGGTCATAAAATTCAATTTAAATATATAAATACCGTATGAGAAATCAAGAAATCTTTTGTATAACATTCAGTGTATTCAAATATATTAAAAAAACTTGCATGTAACATTTCATAAATTCGTAAGATTAAAGTAGTGACATTTGTAAAAAGTGGAGACAATTTTCTTGAAATTTATATTTTATGATATAAATGATGTAAAAATACCAAAGAATTGACAAATGTTAAACCATTCCTTATTTAAACAATTTACAGAATGATTCAAAATATATTTCCTAAATAGAAGAAGGAGAAAGGCAGGGTAATGAAAATGATGCAGGAACATTTGGGAATGCAATGAGTTACAATTTATGCTTAAAACCGAAACATAGTAAACAAAACATAACAAACAAAAATCATTCTACGTAATTTCATTTTTACTACATTTCCCCATTTGTAACGAATTTACGAACATAAATATAATAGGAGATACTCAAAGTTATTTGCTGACTATCGCAGTCGCAGGATGCGTTCGAGAGCCATCTTTTAGAGGGCATGTTCCATGCAGAATTGTAGAAGACGAAATGACTTTAATTAAAACCAAACGGGCCAAACTTTTTATACTTTTCAAACTTTTTGGCCAAAAAAGTGTAATTGTGGCAAAATACACTATGGTATAGAATGAATTTCGTTTATTGTCTTCGCATTTTACTTATAAACTTGCAGCTCCCTCTGGCGGCTCAGGATAGCGTTTGCGATTCAATGTTTTAATGTGGTTTTGGATTCTTTTTATATGCAGTCCTTATTTTTTTTAAAATTAAAATATAAAGTTTTCATGTTACTCTGTACATATATTTTTGTATATTTTCATTTGTGGTAATAATTACTTAATATTTTTCACGCTTCTTAGTAAATTTTAGAATGTGCCATGCACTTTAAGTGCATTTGATCTCTAAATGTTTCAAAAGAAGTTTTTAAAAGCTTTTAACTCTTTCCAAATTAACATTAAAAATAAATATGTCAAATAAAATCGAACTATTATTATTATACTTTTCTTAAAAAAAAAAAGCATTCCATTTGGAGTGAATTGCAGTATATTAATCAACACCTGGGCTGTAAAAAGTGATAAACCTCATTTTTGTTGTTTGTAAATAAACAGATTTCATAGTCGAAGATAATGCGGAGACCAATTATTTCTTTAAAAAAATAAATTAGTGTTATATTACCTTCTCTTAGCAGAGAACTGGTCTTTTTGTACAGAATTAGGGCTCTCCTTGGATTTGATTAGTTACTGTAAAGAAAAATAGTTTTATTAGACAGTGCTGAATACTTTTTCACCCCCAAGGTATTCAGTTCTAAAAAGAAAATAAATAACTACAAAGAAAGTTGAACCAAACAGAAACGGAGCGAAATTATATCAAAATTATAGTGAAAAAAATTCTTAATATTTTACACGCTTCCGCCTCTCTGATTTAAGAAAGTATTATAGAAGCATTAGCTGCTTAATAAAATATTCACGTAAGCTGAATCTACATACAAATAGCAATAACAACAATGATATGAACAACGTGTTAAATCTGATTTTTTTATTGACTGATACCCTATTATCTGATGGATTACCAGTTAATTAAGAAACAACTCTACCAGTTCGACATGACTCAAAAGTCTGATCCTGATGGGTGAATAACTGATGTTTTTATCTACGTTGTCGTATGTTGTTCTTAAATATGCTGTTCTTAGTATGATGTTTTTATCATTGTTGTTATTAATATGCTGTTTTTAACTGTATTATTGTTGTTCTGAGTATGTAGTCCTTTTTTAGGTTGTTGTTCTTAGTATTTGGTTCTTATCTATGTCGTTATTGTGGGTATTCTGTTCTAGACTCGTGTCTTTGCTTTTATACTGGGCTTTATATGATGTTATAAGGTACAGTAAGATGTTTTCAATATTTGTTTTCTACGTAGTTTTGCGTTCTATCTATCAAAAATTACAAAAATAGTAACATTTCAATAGATTAATTCTTCGGGAACAAAAATACAGGCTTCTTCAATGTGTTTTATTTTACAAATTTTCGTGATAACAATATAGGAGTAAAAATATTTTTAAACTGAATAATCATTTTCCAACGCGAATTCGTATTTTGTTTTGCGTGAGAGATTAAGTTTTATTCTATTTAATTTTTTTCCTTAAAAAATGCTTCTCACTTAAATAATGACTTCTCTCTTAAGTTAGCATAAGTACAAAATTAAATAAATATATTCTTGAGTTTTTTTTTTCAATAAATACAATAAATATGAATTACTTTATCTTTTCTTCAAAAACATTTTCCCTATGGAAATGTAGTAAACATTTTAAAATAATTTAAGGGATATGCTTATAAATATTACTTAAAAACGGTTCTTATTTTTTGCAGCACAGATTCTATTCAATAGGGAATTTTAAAGAATTCTTCAATTCTTATTCCCAGACTTAAATCTGGAATAAAAAATGCAAAAGGTTAGATTCTTTCATGTCAACCGTTATTTTTGCTGACTGGCGTTATTTGTAGGATAAGTTCAGTTTCTACTAACAAATATTAAAAATGCGAAATATGGATATCGTTAGTTTGAACTTGTTCATTTGTACATTCATTTAGTTAAAGTAAGGTTTATTTAAATATTTACGTTTTATTTTGCGGTGTAGACATTTATAATGGTAGTAAAGCAATTTTTTTAAAATTAAAAAATATTATAGTATTACTTTTTGCATTATTAATGGACTGAATTATTAAATGAATATTATCGAGTTAAATTTTAAAAGTTAATATTTAAAATTTTCACTTATAATATGATAATCATACAATCATACAATATTTATCGCTCATCTCTATTGTGTAATAAATAAAACTCTCTTTCTTCTTATAATAATGGAATATTGTAATGAAATTTTTTGACTATTTCTCAACTTTGCTAGATAGCTTAAATTTTAACTGATTTATGTGCCTGGTGGCATTTGCTGGTTGACATTTTATCACTAAATAGAATTTATTCTCAGTTATTGTCAATCACAATCCTGTTACTTCAAGCCCGTCTAGAATTAAATATTAACCAGTACTATGCTCTTGATGACGACGCAACTTATTGTTGGTTTCTAATAGCTAAAAACAGAGCGTATCCTCATATTATTGCAAATTTGATTATATAGTTAAGCAAAATTTTCTTTTTTTCCGATTCGATAAAATTAACAAATTTCATCTGGATTTTCTATTTTTATGACAGTAATATATTTAAGACAGTAAATAACTTTCTGATTTCTACAAAAATAATTTATCGTCATATTATCATTAAATAGCTTTCATCGTTAATCAGGAATCGAACAAATTTCCGATAAAATTAAAAGTGCTTGGGATGGGTACCGATTGAGAACAATCTAAGAGCTGTTCTCTACGATCAAAAAGGTGCCGAAGCTGGTGGCCGCAATAGTCCAGCCTTTTGATGTTATCTGAAAATCCATGGACACGAAAACAACAATAATAGACATTTCGAATTCGGGTTAGAACATTTAATGAGATAAAATTTTAACAGCAATTTCTAGTTGGATGACAATGCAAGTTACATCTGTTTTTCGAAACATTACCTGCCTTATTCATCCCTTTTTTTTATCAACTCTGATCTAAATTGAATTAAACGACAATTGACTCAAATTACAATTGGATTATATCAGTACAAAACACAATTATTTTCTAATTGTGGTCATTATTCTTATGTATTGTATATATATATACTTAAAAATTCATATTTAGCAAGAGGTTTCCTACCTAGTGTGAAAGGTGTGCCTGGTGGGAGGTAAATATTTTTATTTTCTAAATCGAGAGATTTAACATTGCAATATGCTTTGGTTGAACATGTTTTTATTTCGTAACAATCCTCAAAACTTTTAATATATTTTATTCTAGAAACCGTGTTTTTGAATTAACATCTGGTTTTAAAACTATTTTTAATATGAGTTTCGAAAAAAAAATTGAATCAGTAAAATCAGTATCGAATCAGTAAAGTCGTACCTTTTGCAATTCAAGGACGTCTGACCCCACTGTCCTTCTCAAGGACGACATTCTTTTCCCTCACATTCTAATTTACGTCACCACTTAACCATCTTTTTCCCATCACTTTCATGTAACCTTCAGTTTTGCACGTGGTGATTCTGGTTCCAGCCGGATTTTTCTAATTTCCTAGAAATTGGTGTGTTTACGCCTTCTTTGGGACTTCTTCCCTTTGGTACCGTATTTGGTATGATGTGGGAGTACTAATTTACACTGATTGGTGTTAACGTAACCATGTGGTAATTCCCCCTTCCAATGACAGTCTCTCTCTCTCCTGCTTTACAACTCGTACTTTCCCGCGATGAAGGGACGCTTTGATCTCTTCTCTTGGGTCATCGCTCGGCAACAGTCAGAAGATGTAGTTGTTCTTAATCGAATATTCCTCCCTTTTCCCTTTTGGCGTCATCGTCGGTGCCATCTTGAATAGATGGTTCCCTTTTTTTTTTTTATTTATTTTGCCTTTCATGTAAAGGTATGCGGCTCTGTGCCGGTGATGTTTCTTTCAATTTATTAAGTCTAAGAACTTCCTATATGTGAGATTGAAGATATAATTTTTTTTGCGTCTTATTCCTATAAGAATACGTGGTAGTAGTACCGCAGATCTTGTTGTACGATGGATCCTGAAATCTTAACCTAGAAGGCCGCCGATCAATCCTTTTCATCCTTGGTGTTCACTATAGCAATTCAAGACACTAACTGTTAACTATTATCAACGATGTTATCATAGATCGCTGCTATAAAAAAAATGAAAGAAAATCTTCTAGCGTAAGCTAATCTTTATCCTTTCTCTCTGGCATGCTGTTTCGCAGAGTTTTCTGCGATTTTTTTGAATTTGGGACTTTCTTCAAGTCATAGTGACGATAAGCCTTACAAAGTTGGATCATCCATGAGCGTGTATAGCCACGTCCCTACGTCGGAAGTGGAAGTGTGTGTTATTCCCCCAGTTCTCCCGATGGTGTTCTTTCCGTAAGAAGAAATGTGAAAAGAATAAAAATAAAAGCAGAATATTTAAAGTGATGAATGTGTGCAATGCTTCTTTTATTTCTCCTTGAGACTTTATTGTGTGTTCGGCAGATTGATCCGAGAAGATACTCGTAAGAGTGAGTAACTCTTTCATTAATTGTTGCTTGTCTGCCTGGGTTATGTCATGTCATCACAATATATGTATATTTTGTTTTTAAGGTTGTTTCAATTTTATTGATCCAGTATGCTTTCTTAGACGTATTTAATCGATGCTTGCAAATACTATGTGTTATCTCTTTTATAAAAAGAATGAGTATATGACCAACGGATCTTTCACTTGGGTAATTGTGGATCAAACACTATCGCATATGTTGTTGATCATTTGGCCTTCAGGGATTTCCCTAGTTATTTTATTTTATGCATATTATTAATATCAATTTTGATCCACGCGCATATGTATATATTTTATCTAATATATATATGTATATATATATATATTTCATTCTCTGGATCGATGAATTTGAGCAAAAATGACATACCCTCTTTTTTCATATTACAATGGTATTTAACATTGATACCCAGTACAGTAAAGTAACTTTGATGCATGATTTGCACAATGTTGTAATCACTGTTTTATCTTTATATTCACTAGTCTTTTCCATACGCACATTTTACCATTGATGTATCATTTATCTCGATTTTTTTTTACGTACTCACCATCTAATTTCCCCACCAAAGCCTATGTTTTAACTAAGGTACATACCAGTAATAACAATTGTACAATCCCGTTAATAAATAATTGAAATATTTAAAAATGATCTTAAATGTCCCATAAAACGTTTTATTTTTCAATATATTTTAATATATGTTCTTGATAATTTTAAATAAAAATATTTGCATAGGCATATGTTAATTTTCACTTCAGACAGCTCCACGTGACTAGTGCAAAAAGTGATTTTTTCTCAAAATCCAATATTTCATAACAAACTTTAATTTTGCAGCTACTTTAAATTTAATGACAAAATGTGTCAAAAGATATTCCAGCTGAACTAATAAACAATATTTTGCTGCATGTCTGACTATTTAATTGCGTAAAAAATTCCGGATCAAATTACGGTATAAAAAAACCAGCACTTAGGAAACATCAGACGTAAAATATATTTTTGCAGTATTTTCGCAGAAATATTTAGTTAGTTAAAGCGATAACTGTAAAAATTATTCAACAGAGTTTTTGTTCTGAAAACATGTTCCGGTAAAAATGGATTATAAGTCAGAAAGTACCCACACCTTGAGTCCCGGTACATTTTATCCCAATTTGATCCGGAGTTTTTTGCAGTGCAACTGAAAAAAATGGCAAAGACATATGTCAATTTTTCACTCAGATTGAGGTACGTGCGCACTCCCAGAAAGAAAACTCACACTTTTAACGATTCAGAATTTCTTGAGTTGTATTTCGTTTATTTTTGAAATCATTTCCTAATTCACGTGAATTGTGACAAAACGCGAATTTCCAAATGTACGAAAAAATTGTTTCCTCAACTCAAAACTTTACGTAGTGCGTTGTGGGAGATTATTAGCTAGAATGACAAAATTGGGATGGAGATTAGACGATCGAAAATAAAATAACGAAGTAAGGCAAGCGGCTGTACGTTGGGCTAAGAAAATGGCTCCCTACTAGGAAATCCCGGGTTCGAATCCGGCGTCGAGTATGGGTGTGACTTATCTCTCTATTCAATCCGTCTTTCTTGTGTTGTTAGGTAGTCCCTGATACTATTTCGCTCTCACGATAAACTGATTGCTGGAAAATTAGATACATTAGGGATTACGAAAGTTTTTTGTTTGTAAAAAAATAGAATGATGAAATATTTCTTTAATTTTGATGAGATTCATTTCATCGAAGAAGTAACGATATGAAGTTGACGAAGAAGTTTCGTCACTTTGATGAAGTTTTTGCTTTGAGCATCTTTCAGGAAGCGGTTTCATCAAAACGAAGTCTTGTTAAAATTTAGTAATAATTTTTTTTTACAGTACAACTAGTAACTTCGTTAGAAACCCTGTTTTATAGATTATCTTAACATTCAACAATGCACTTTATTGACATAATTTAAAATAAATACCTAATCAAAATAAACGATCATTTTTATCTGCTTCCTTCCGTTCTTCTTAAATCATTTTCCCTATCAGTCATTTTAAAACACCCTGTAACAAATGTCTTAGAAAACTTAACAGATCTAAAAAATCTATTTATAATTTTTACCGTAATAAATTCAGAATTTTGTCAAGATTCTCTTTTACTTCCAAATTCTTTTTATTAAAACACATTTTGCTTAAAGCAATTTGCGGATATAGGATTTGGAGGGTGAAATTAATTTACTGTGCATAATTCACGTTTCCGCTAAATGAGTTATGAATTACATTGTTCTAGATATCAGAACATGGCAAAATTTTCTTCTCATAAAGTTTAAAATATGAACGAATAATTGATGGAGAAATAAAAAGAAAAGATAATTACTTTAATTTTGAGATGGTGTTTTTTAGTTTGTAATATTTAAAAATAAGCAAGAAAAGTAAAATTAATTTTCCTCGAGATAATTTTAATATTGTTGAAAGTCTGCAGACGGGGAAAATTACTTTCTAGATTAAATCGAATTTTAAGACATGTAAACAACAGTAATTATTTTTTTTCTAAATTTTTGTCATTTTGGATCTTTTTTATTTTCATATTTTGATTGGTCTAGCGTAAACAGTTTTATTTCATTTAAATTAGATTTTTTATTGCTAGTAGGCTACTTTTTGATTAATAATCGAAATTTCAATAATAAAGCCTATGTTTTCCCGCAATTTCTATCTAAAATTAAATTATGATTCTCAAATATTAAATTTAAATGAAAATTTTCCAAATAGATATTTAATTAGGGAAAAATGCTTCAAATAATTTTGGAATCTTTAGGAATATTGTATGGGGTAAGACAAAGTATAGAAGATTTAAAGCTAGAAATTTTGCTTGCAAGCAATGTATTAAATAAGTATTAAAAAGTTAAAAGGAACGACTAGAAGTTAAAAAAAAGTTTAAAAAATGACCAGACCTTAAATTTTAAAGGTAATGGTAATTTTAAAGGTAAATAAAAACTGTGGTGTGATATCTCTCTGAAATTGATGTTAAATAACACAAACTATTGTCTGTAGAAACACTTTATTTCAAGTTAGCACCAAATTGAGCTTTCAGATGAATTTTAAAAGCTGGAGTTAAATATAAACACCAAAAATAGAAAATGCTTACAACAAACACATGCACATATATACCATTCATGAATTATATTCACCTCGAACAACATCAATTGTGGCGTTCTTTGAATATCATCAGTTTCTAATTCACATATGAGATAGTGTACTTGTTATGGTCTTGTACGTTGTTATACAGCTACAGAAACCAGAGTTTGCCGTAACAAAAGACATACATCTTTTCTGTCGTGTAAGGGTAATTACGTTCTAGATTTTTAAGAATTAGTGTGTGGAAGTATCCTAAAGTCACTCTTCTTACTTTAATAACGCTTAAGTATATCATATCTTATTGTTGTTATAATTTTAATATTACTGAACACTATAAATAATGCGAACTACTTCTGATCGGAAGTAGTGCGAAGAAGCATCCTGCATTCTCGGTGTTTCACTACATCATTTTTGGAAAGTAGTTCCCACCAGTTTTGGTATCAATAATTTTAGTATTACTGAACACTATAAATAATGCGAACTACTTCAGATCGAAAGTAGTGTGACGAAGCATTCAGCATTCTCGGTGTTTCCCTACCCCATTTTTGGAATAAAGTATTTCCCACCAGTTTTGACATTAATAATTTTAGTATTACCGAATACTATAAATAATCGGAACTACTTCAGATCGAAAGTAGTGTTGCTAAGCATACAACATTCTCGGTTTTTCACTACACCATTTTTGGAATCAAGTACTTCCCACCAGTTTTTTATAAAGTGAACAATTTATTTTTTACAGTATTGGAGATATTAACATTAGAAATCATACACATTGTTTTAGTTCTTCTTCTCCAATTTCAAAAGGGTTAGTTTTTTTTTGTCGTATGCCTGTTTAGGCAGTGGGGGTGCGATTGTTCCTATTTTTCAGTGGCGCCATCTATGGCCAGGAATTCGACTTCTGCCACGCCATTCACACTACCACAACCCGTTTATAGGGCGGGTCACATTCACACACAAAGGAGAAAGAACATAGAACACGCAGAGAGAGAAAGAGACATCCATGTCTTGTCCGGGATTCGAACCCAGGACTTTTCTGATGCAAGAACAGTTCCCTGCTCCCTGCACAGGCCGGTCCGCAAAAGGGTTAGTCCCGACTCTTTTTAAACTTAAAGACAATTGTATTTTCGCACTAAGAATACTATTTCAGAAAAATGAAGTATTCAGAAAAAAGTAAGACAGATAAAAATTTCTCAACGAAGTAAACAGGAAAAAGATTTGTCAAAAAAGACAGAACTAGATCTAGTTTATGCTGAAAACCAAAAATATCCAGATAAAAGAGTCTGCCAAGAAAAACTTTACAGTATAAAAGTGTATATAAAAAAGAATAATAAGTTAAAATATTACCTTTCTATCAAATTACTAATATTATTATCAAATTACATTTTAACATGTCGTGTTATGAAATAAAATTGCAAAGCTAAAGCATATAAAACTAAATATATCGTTTACTGCGATTTGATCCAATACTCATCCCTAATAGCTTACGCATACATAATGAAAATGTTATATTCACTACAGAAGTAATGAAGCTTTATTTTAACGCATAGATCCATAAACAATACAAATATTGATATCTTTCTTTAATATACATAAGGTTTAAATTTTGTTTTCCATTAACTTATTCTATATAAAAGGAAATTTAAATTTGTCATGTATTGTCACACATTACATATTTCTGTACATGAAAGGATCAAAAGAAACACTTCAGTAGCATTTTAAATATTGAATATACAATTTATTCAGGACGAAATTCATTATTATGGTACTGAGCTTTAATGAAGTTCAACTTGATCCTAATTTGAATGGAAATACAAGTGAATCTTTACATTGAAATTAATTTAGAAGTTCAGGAATTCAAAGTATTTGTCTACTCCCCAAATATTCACTGCGTTCTTCTTTCAATAATATTCCAAATTTGTCATAGAGAATGCATATTTTGAAAACGTAGCTTTAAACAGCCATGCTCTATTTGAAAGAAAATTATTCTGAAATTTTAAAAGTGGCATTTTTGATTATGGCATAGTAAAATATGTCTTATTGCCTTTTTAATAATGTAGCACCTTAAATGCATTTTTTTTCAATAGGAAGTGATTTGTATTCTAACTATAACTTTATGTGTATAGATTAAAATATTAGAAAAACTAATACATTATTGAGGAACTAGTATTTCGTTGAATGAAATTTTTTTTCCGCTGCTTTATTTATATGCTGGATTTTTAATCTGTATTATTACGGTTACAACATTTATCTCGAATAAACTATTTCATTTATCTCTACAGATATAATTTTGTTTCTTAATTAATTTTAAATTATATGAAGTAAACCGAAACTTTTAAATATTGATAAATTAGTGATCATTACACTGAGAAAGAAATCCTGGTCAAACTATTTTACTATATAGTAATGATATTTCTCAAAAATACCACAATTCTGGTTAATAAAACCAAAATACACGGTATTTCAATCATTCATTTGATAACTTTACCATTTATATAGTGATAGTTTATCGAAAATTCTTGTTTTCAAAATTATAATCCAACTTACCACCCATTTAGTTAAAAATACAAAATTGAAAAGTAAATTTTACCTAATAAATTATTTTTAGGTCATATTCAATTATAAAATTACCAGATTTTACCACATTAACCAAATTTTATCACATAATAGTAAAAAATGTATTTTATTGTTAATTTTCTCAAAATCATAAAAAATAGCTTCGATGAAAATTACCCTGATTCTTGGTGTTCCCACTGAGCTAGAGATATGGTAAATTTTACAACATTCAGGTTGTTTTGGCCATACCATTTTTCTTAGTGAAACATAAGTAAAATTTTAATATTTATGAGCATTGCTATAAGAAAAATATTTGCAATAAATTAAAATTAAAACATATACCGATTAAAAATAATAACAGAACAATTACACACATCCTTTTTGAAATTACTTTCTTTATTCATATTAATGTGTAGAAAAAATAAAAGATGGCGACTGGGCAATCTCCACCAATTTAAAGTTTATATTATCTCAGTAACTTATTAACAAGGGGTAGAGCACTCGCATCTCAATGATGTGTCCCAGGTTCGAGTCCCAGTGTTACAAATTCTAAAATATTTTTTCGTCTTTGATACAAATTCTTCTCCAAGCTCGCTCTCGACATACTTTTATGAGGTCTTGTAGGTAATATCTCATTCATAAAATGTTATGATTACTTTGGAGTAATAGTTAATTGGTAAGATTTATAATTAATTTATGATGAAGCATCACTGTCAATCTTAATTATTCTTACCTATTTACTTGTTTTTACCTATTTGTAGTACCAAAATAAATTAATGGATTTTAACTACATTAACATTTACTCTTGTTGTTGTTTTCTGTGTTATTTCGGAACTATACTCCTTTCTTTACAGTTACTTTTTCCAAAGTCATTTATTTGCTTTAAATCTGTGTTTGCTAATATTTGTCCAAATTTAATTGCATTGTAAAAAATGAATGTTTAAAATTCAGAAATACTTCTTATTATTTCCGAAATCGCTTTCTCGGAAATGCTTTAAACAAACATTCTATTTAACTATAGGAGTCTACATTTTCACTTTATACGGAATATGAATTTTGTTGAAAGTATTAATTTAAATTGTTTATCACAAGTTATTATAAAATTCTTCATAGGATAAAAATATTTAGTAAATACAATTCAGTTACAGCCAGAAATAGAACCCGAGAAATAAAATCAGAGTAATTTATTATCAGGAAAATATACAAATGAATTTTCTAAAAATATGCTTTGAACTTTAAATTAACCTTGTTATGATTAACCTATTTTCTAAAATGCAATTTGAATAAAGTGCAACATAAATAAATTTGTACTTAGTTTATCCAGTAAAGCCTAGTGTTTGGTTTTGAAATCAGTTGTATCCTCTTAAACTATTTTTAAAGTGCATTTTACATCAGAAATTATCAGTAATTAAAAAAAAAAGTCTTAACTTGAACAAAATGTGGTTCGATTGGTTTTGCATTTAGAACTAAATCACTTATTCATTCCGAGTTTATAAATTAATAATAAGATTTATTAAGAGATGCTGCTTTAGACTAGAAAATATTAGAAATATTTCTCTGCATGCCAAATCATTTCACTATAAACATTTGCGATAGCAGCTGTTAATTTTATTTCATGGAACATTATATTGCTGGTGCAATTGGCGGTAGAGCAAAAACATAGTTTTATATATTTTTTACTTGAAGCTAAATCCGTTGTAGAATTTTGCAATTTGTTGAAAATCAATTGTCTAGTTCTCGAAATAGAAATCATCAAACAGTACACTTCTTCTTATTTTTTTTAATCTTTAATTTATTTTTAAATAAGTGGGCTTTTTGGGAAGGTAGGAGGCAACAGGAATAAAGGATTAAACAGCCTATTTTATTCAATTTATAAGCATATAGTAGTATAGTTTTTACAGTAGTAGTAGCTTTTTTAGGAAGTTTAGAGAAAATGACTAATATTTTGAAAGGTAATTTAAAAAATTTATTATTAATAAACACAAATTAGAATTTTTTTAAAAAAATACTTAAATTTATTATTTCGCTAGTTTATCTCTACATTTAAGTGCCTTCAGCTTCTAAAAGGAAGATAATTTTTGTTAGTAACTTTTCAAGTAATTGTACATAACCTAAATACTTTACCAATCATTAATTTCAGTGCACTTTTGTTAAAATTTTATAAAAGTATACAAAATAAGTCAATGCAATCCAATATTCACGTAGAAGAAGCTTGTAAAACTGCTCACATTTATTTCTGTAAAAAATACCAATTTTACAATACGAATAAAATTTTTTTAATTTTTCTTGCTTTGATCACTTTATTTAATTGCGGAAAAAAACACGTTTAGGGAATCATTTGCACTATTGCATCGAAGAAATAAAAATCACAAGCTAAAATTTTGTGATGATTATGATTCAGTGAAAGTTGAGCAAAACTAACTAACTAACAAATGAGTTACACAAAGTGGGGAGGGGAGATTACTTCTAAAAGGGTACTTTGGTTGTAGGGAGATCTAAAACAAAATTCCCTTGCGTATGCAAAATGATGTAATGAAATGTTCTTTTCTTGGAAAAAATATTATATTGATGCACGAGTTGATTTATAACTATCTTGGAAAAATTGGAAAATATAACATGACAATATTGAAATTAATAATTACAATACGAATAAAAATTTCTTAATTTTTCTTGCTTTGATCACTTTATTTAATTGCGGAAAAAAACACGTTTAAGGAATCATTTGCACTATTGCATCGAAGAATTAAAATCACAAGCTAAAATTTTGTGATGATTATGATTCAGTGAAAGTTGAACAAAACTAACTAACTAACAATTGAGTTACACAAAGTGGGGGGGGGGGGAGATTACTTCTAAAAGGGTACTTTGGTTGTAGGAAGATCTAAAACAAAATTCCTTTGCGTATGCAAATGATGTAATGAAATGTTCTTTTCTTGGAAAAAATATTATATTGATGCACGAGTTGATTTATAACTATCTTGGAAAAATTGGAAAATATAACTTGACAATATTGAAATTAATAATTACTAGTGTATAAAAAAATGCACTGAACATTACTGTGCATTAATTATTTAATATTAAAGTTATTAAAAAAAAATTATTTATTTTACAGTAGAATATTGATCATTATTTTCTGTTTTATTTTTACATGTATGGGATATTACATAAGTTTGACACAAGACTCAACTATTTTTGAGCTATGTGTATTTTTATTTTAAACCGCCTGTTAATTAAAGACTTTCTGTTCACGTAATATGTTGGTTTCATGGATGCGTATCGTTGTAGTTGTATATACCTTTTATAATAGTTTATTTTACACATACCATTACCTTACATGAAGTATCATTTTTACATTGATACTCTCTTGTTTTCAAATCCGTGTATTCAAGAACAATCGAACAAATATACTGATAGAGACAAATATTTATTCTGTTTCAAATCTAAATATAATTTAAAATTCTTTCATCCAGTTGAAGTTTTATTCCATTGAAATTCCATTCGCCTTTCTTCCGAATCCTAATTTACATGCATATTACAAGACTTTCAAGTTAGAGGCTATTTTTCTTCATTCTTTTCTTTTATTTAGAAAGAAACATTTTCTCGTATTCGCTTTGAATTTTTTAAAATCAACTTACTCTTTGTCGAACTAAATAAAATATCCTTTAGCAGCATGAAAACTTTTCTTTCTATATTTAAATTAGAAGAATGCGAGAATCTTTTTGTGATGCTACAGTAGTTCAGAAAGTTGTGTGTCTAGATAATATAATTAATTAGAATGCATGATATACCCATTAATAAAAAAATATTGTTTTAGTGTCTTTAAATAAAAAAAATTAAAAAAAATAATATGATGAAATTACTTGTAGTTATGAATAATTAATTCGTAAAGAATTATAACTTTTTTTGATGTTTTATGTAAGCTTTTAGTCTTTAAAATTTTTTTTGTTTTGTTTTGAAAGAAAAATTTTTGACTTCAAAGATATTTGAATTATCTCAGACATAAAATGGTCATTTATCAAATTTTTTTCATGCAAGTAATTAAAGTAAAGTTAAATTATACCGATTCTAATGTATTTTTAACAATCATATATATTTACCTAATTACGACTAAAAGTTTTTGATGTAATAAAACTCCCCAGTAAGTAATAAATATCTTAAATTATGTTTCAGATACTTAAAAACTTCGAAAACGGACAAATAGGTGCCCTTTTTAATTATACGGATGATAATTTCCCTATTGCTATAACTGTTTTTAAATTGTCATTTATATGCTGTACAATACAACACACTATCTAAAAAATTTTAATGAAGGATATTTCCTTTTGTAGTATTAAATGTCGGAAAAAAATTTACAATTTTAAGTCTTTTGCAGAAAAAGCAGAATTTCTATCTAATGTTTCGCATTTCGGGAATAGAGTTGTTTCTGTGTGTCATTTGTGACGTAATTGGAAATCGTGACATGTCTTTTTTTAAGAAACTTGCAAAGGAAGTGAAGTGAACTAACTAGCTTATCCAATATAGTCACAGGGAAGTTGATCCGAATGAAACACTCTAAATGTTATAACGCTGACGAGCTTAGTGACAATATCATTAATAAGCCGCAACTTTTCAAATTGTTCCGTGTTATATTTTCTGAATAAGTAATTTAAAATACTTCAAAATTTCCATCAGATTGCGATATAATACACAAAATCTATATAGAGAAACTACATAGTTTTTAATAAAAAACACTCTTTTGAATAATTCGGTGTTTTAAGTGTATATAGAGATAGAAAGTTAGAAAAAAACGCAGAAAGTGCGTTCAATGTAGCAATAAAGGAAACGAAGGAAATAAAAATAAAAATATGACCACCGAAGCTGACGTCATCAGGGGTATCGGATAAAACCTTTAAACCTTTAAATAAAACCTTTTCCATTGAGGGAGAAGCAAATGCCTAAAGTAACTCCCTCAGTACCCCGAAGATTCTGTATCTTTTTAGAATTTTTAAGCAATTTTGCTCATAATTTGAAAAAAACTTTTTTTAAAACAATTTAATATCTAAAATATGATTATGATTTATTCTCTAGAAAATCTAAAATAAAACATATGTTAAATATTTTAAGTTATTTAGTTCACATAAACCTGTATTTTAAAGATATCTCCAGATTATATTTTGAAGATTTTCTTCAGATTCTATTCTGAAGATTTTCTTCAGATTCTATTCTGAAGATTTTCTTCAGATTCTATTCTGAAGATTTTCTTCAGATTCTATTCTTAAGAATATCTTAAGTTATTTGGCCCACGAAGTTTATATTTTGAAGATTTTCTTAAGATTTTCTTCAGATTATTTTCTTAAGATTTTCTTCAGATTATTTTCTTAAGATTTTCTTCAGAAAATATTCTTAAGGAAATCTTAAGAATGAGTGGGCCAAATAACTTAAGATATTCTTAAGAATTTTTTTAAAGAAATTCTTAAGATTCTTTTTAGTGGGGTAGAAGTCCAGGAAAAAACATGAAATACAAAGAACCAATTTAGAAAAGAAACTCAAACAAAATCATCAGAAAATAAAAACTCACTTTAACCAGATCAAAAATCGATTTCATAAGCAAACTGAATGAAAAAGAAACACTTAAAATTAAAGAAAACAACGCCCTCCATTACAATGCGCAGATTGAAAAAAAGAAGTCAAGGAAAAGATACGTAGCATATTAATGGAATGCCTAACTGGGGCTGCTCAGTTGAGACTTGCGTTCAAATTATTTTAAATCGCACAAAGAGGACATAAGGTCAGAAATTTGATAGTATTTAGTGAAGGTTTGTGTGCTAAAAACAAATTTATATAATTTAAAAAGTTATTTTGAGTGAGTAATATTTTAATAAAAATAAAATAACAATAAAGATAGAAGAGAGTGATTATATTTACAAATTCTTGTGGTTACAGATAGATTATATGTCTGCGCTGAGGAAATTGCCTATAGCAGTGTAATTTAAAGATATAATTTGCAAAGTAGCATTTTTTAAAATTTTCAATTTTTTATTGCGTGGGTGGTAAAACTTTCATTAAATGCAGTTTATAAGCTGCTAAATAAATCAACTTTTTATTGAATTTTAATTTATTAACAAAGAATTTTGAGACATGATAACAGAAACAGTTAAGTCAAGACTCAAAAATGTTTATTGAGAGTTATTGCGTTTATTACACATAAGAGTATTACAGCTGTATTTGGTACTTGAAATAATCGAACCTTTATTGTCCACAGTGAAAAGAATTACCTGGTTCTTGCATACAGACCAGTGAGTACTGTAATTTTGATATTGGGTCTAATAAAAAGTAACATTTTGAACATTAAATTTTATATTTAATTGTTAAATCTAAGTTAAAAAATTTAAGAATGTGTTGTTTTAACTTTGTTTATCAAAAATATATTTAATTTAAAAGATAAAAAATCTATAAATGTTTATTGAATATATATTAAGTGTTTGAAAATAAAACTTAAAATAATGAATATCATATCACGTATAACCGATTTTTTCCTTATCTGTAGCGTAAATATAAGTTTGATACCCAATCTTGTTCCTGTTTTTATCAAATTAAATTTGTTTGAAATATTTTAATAAAATGTTTCGAATCAATTAAATTTTGAACTGTTTTATTTAATACAGATTGCAATTTTTATGAAATAGTTACGAACACTAGCATTTTTTACAAAGTAGGCAACACAAATATATGTCAACACAAAAAAGAAAGCTCCAACTCTGTGGAATAGATATTTTCCCCTGTTTTCTTCAAAACTTATATTCAGGATAAAAGAAACATGGAAATCAGCAAGTCTTTTTCACAACATTGTTTTTATTTTTACTTGAAGGCAATTTTTTTCAGAGACATAATGTAGCAATGCATGGCTAAAAATATTCATGAGAACAAGTGAAATATATTCCTTGGAACAAAAAAAATCTATATTTTTTATGCTGGCTGAAAATGTCCACAACATGTACTTAATAAGAAAAAGAATATTTTTCCCAGGAGGAATGATGGCTATAGATTTTAATTTTTTTAAATAAATAATATCATAAAAATAGCTTATCTAAGAAATAATTTATCAATCTGAAGCTCTAGCAGAATAGATCATTTCAAAGATGGTTTTTAATTTACAAATTCAAATTAATTGATTTGCCATATAACATGCGAATTAAAAGTCTCTATTTATAAATTCAAATCTTAATTTCCAAATTGTGATCTATCAAAAGATACAAAAGGATAGTTATTACTTTCATATGAAAAAGTTTAATACAGAAGTATTAAGGTGCAGTGGAATAGCTTTAAGCGTTCTGGTATAGGCTTATTACAAATACTGAAGTTTTCTTCAATTAATATTCATTAGTTGATAGTCATATAATATGTGACTCGAAAATTTCTGTTCCCAATTCAAAATTCTGAACTACAATCTTTGAACTAATAAAAGTTGCAAAAGGTCAGTTATCCTCTTTTAAAAAGACTTAATAAAAGAATGTTAAGACATTTGCGATTTTTTGAAAACGATGAATATCTGTCATAACCTATTTTCTTGAACAATTTCATACCAAGTTACAGATAATACTCAAAAAATTTATTTTACACCAAAAACAATTTTTTTTTGGCTAATGGCGGGCACTTGGGTCTATTTCCCATTGGCCTTAGAAATGTCAGAATTGCTACTCTCTTATCGAAAACATCCATGCCTTGAGCGGGATTCGAACACGCAACCATCGGCTCCACAGTCAGGCACGGTAACCACTTGGCCACCTGGTCGGTCATTGCAGCAAAAAATACTGAAGCCCACTCTGGGAAAGCAGAGATTAACACACCCATCTTCTAAAGTGGAATTGTCTGCTAACTCGCGTATTTACTTTAAAGTTATTTATGATAAGTTTTGTCTTTAAATCTGTTTTTCTCTAAATCCATATTTTTTACCTGGAGCGCAAATTTTTGTGACTTCTAATAATCCTATTAAATTAAAACTTAATAAATGATTCAAGTATAATTGTAATAGCAATCGGGATAATTGGCAATTGGGAGTCGTGGTGGCTCTGGGGATAGAACGTTCGTCTTCCAATGAGACGAACCAGGTTCGAATCCCAGGGACGGTTGGTCGATATGAATTCCGTATCCGACTCACACCGACCACAGTGCTGACGAAAAATATCCTCGGTGGTAGACGGATCATGGGCCAGAGTTTACTTGCCGTCAGACAAAGCGTGGGTAGTTTTCCTCTCCTTGTAACTCTTTTAGCCGCAAGGAAAGTTGAATCATCCAGTTCATTCCCTTAATTTTAATACATTTAACAATATCGTGCGAATTCAGAAATTTAATGAATTTCTGAATTACCATGCTTCATCGAAGGTCATTTTTTCCTGCTGCCATCATAAAAGCTTCTGAGAATTTTTCCTTCAAAAACTACCATTCATGCATGAGTGCAACGTTGATTAAATGAGTGAAAGAAACATTTATGTATTGCTTAGAATATTTTAAGTTCAAGAAAGAAATGAGTAAAATTACGTACGACTTTATTTTATAGAACATTTCGTACTACACATTTTATATAGCATTCTCTAATAAGCGACGAGTTTATTATAGGGCTTTAAACTGCTCGAATTTATTGTCTTCAATGTTACATTCCGAAATCTTGTTAACTGGGTATCCCTGTACTGAAGAACAAATTTTAATTTACTAAACGCTGGGAAAAGTGTCTTGGTAGAAGGTTTGATTCCTGTCGTCACTCATGTTAGAAGTTTTTTTTCCTCATCTGCGCTATCAGTTTTTCAATTTCAATATGATTTCTTAACTGTTCGTGACCTGCTGCTGTTGTTGTTAATTTACGTCGCACTAGAGCTGCACAATGGGCTATTGGCGACGGTCTGGGAAACATCCCGGAGGATGATCTGAAGACATGCCATCACAATTTTGATCCTCTGCAGAGGGGATGGCACCCCCGCTTCGGTAGCCCGACGACCTGCATTCGTGACCTGCAGTGGACTGATCGTTAAGACACCGGTTCCCAGCAAAACACTGAAGTCAAGCATCGCTGGCCGCGGCCAGTGTGCGGATGGGTGAGCACTTGGATCAGTTAACAACGGGACTGAGAGAGTGCGGTATTGGTCCTCGTTAAACTGTTCTACCTTAAAGTGCTCGACTACGCGCAGGTGGTCCGGCTACTGAAGCAGGTGTGCCATCGACTCTGCAGAGGATCAAAATTGAGATGGTATGTTTTCGGGTCATCCTCAGGGATGTTTCGCAGATCGTCGCTTATCGCCCATTGTGCAGCTTTTTTGTTGTTGTTGTTAATTTACGTCACACTAGAGCTGCACAATGGGCTATTGGCGACGGTCTGGGAAACATCCCGGAGGATGATCTGAAGACATGCCATCACAATTTTGATCCTCTGCAGAGGGGATGGCACCCCCGCTTCGGTAGCCCGACGACCTGCATTCGTGACCTGCAGTGGACTGATCGTTAAGACACCGGTTCCCAGCAAAACACTGAAGTCAAGCATCGCTGGCCGCGGCCAGTGTGCGGATGGGTGAGCACTTGGATCAGTTAACAACGGGACTGAGAGAGTGCGGTTTTGGTCCTCGTTAAACTGTTCTACCTTAAAGTGCTCGACTACGCGCAGGTGGTCCGGCTACTGAAGCAGGTGTGCCATCGACTCTGCAGAGGATCAAAATTGAGGTGGTATGTTTTCGGGTCATCCTCAGGGATGTTTCGCAGATCGTCGCTTATCGCCCATTGTGCAGCTTTTTTGTTGTTGTTGTTAATTTACGTCGCACTAGAGCTGCACAATGAGCTATTGGCGACGGTCTGGGAAACATCCCGGAGGGTGATCTGAAGACATGCCATCACAATTTTGATCCTCTGCAGAGGGGATGGCACCCCCGCTTCGGTAGCCCGACGACCTGCATTCGTGACCTGCAGTGGACTGATCGTTAGGACACCGGTTCCCAGCAAAACACTGAAGTCAAGCATCGCTGGCCGCGGCCAGTGTGCGGATGGGTGAGCACTTGGATCAGTTAACAACGGGACTGAGGGAGTGCGGTATTGGTCCTCGTTAAACTGTTCTACCTTAAAGTGCTCGACTACGCGCAGGTGGTCCGGCTACTGAAGCAGGTGTGCCATCGACTCTGCAGAGAATCAAAATTGAGATGGTATGTTTTCGGGTCATCCTCAGGGATGTTTCGCAGATCGTCGCCTATCGCCCATTGTGCAGCTTTAGAGCGAAATGAATAAACTACAACAACAACTTAACTGTTTGTTGTTTTGTGCTCAAACTTATAGTTCCAGTTCTAGTTCTAGTTCATTTACGTCGCACTAGAGCTGCACAATGGGGTATTGGCGACGGTCTGGGAAACATCCCTGAGGATCATCCGAGGACATGCCATCACAATTTTGATTCTCTGCTGAGGGGATGGCACCCTCGCTTCGGTAGCCTGACGACATATTTGCGAAATCGAGAACTTTACGGTAGAACAGTTAAACGAGGTTCAATACCTCTCATCTTCGGTGCCTACGCAAACTGATCCAAGTGGTCACCCACCCTCACACTGACAGCAGCCAATGATGCTTGACTTCGGTGATCTGCTGGGAACCGTTTCTTAACGATCAGTCCACTGTGGGACTCAAACTTATAGATTAACCAAAAAAATGAATTAAGTATGCTAGGCATATATTTGCTAACAGCTTCAAGATGAACATTAAATTTCGATTAGAATCGAACATGTGACCCTACAAGCTGCAGAGTGAGTGGTACAGATCAATCCCTTTTTCATACAAATACATCGATAGTTGCGTCATGTTATATTTTTGTTCTATAGAAATAAATATTTTGAAATGCAGCACATCAATCAAAACAAACTTACACGAGAAGCCAACCCGGCTGAGAGCTCTCATCGTCTGTCAAACGTTCTGCAGCATGGAAATAGTGGATTTGAATCTACCATGTATTGTAGATCTTTAACTTACGCTATATGATCTTCAACTTGACAAGTGCTAATAAGTCGCATGCAATGAGTATGCACATGGCTAAGGTAAATAAATAATTAAAAAGAAACACTCGTGTTACAGTGGTAAATTTCTGTTAAATGAGTTCGGAAGTAAGACTTTTATTTATTATAAAAATGAGTGTGTTTGAACTATGTCAAAGTGGCGTTGTAAATAATGGTTTTATTTATTGCTACTTTGGATCAATTTAAAACTGAAATGAGTGTTTTTCGATGAAGTCCTTAAAGCGTGATTTTAAATTCTAAAGGTAACCTTTTTAAAACTATTTTTTTTAAATATTTTTTTTCTCAATTTAAAATGATGTTTCCTGGTTTTCAAGCTTTTTCTTGTGTGTTAAACCCGTATTAATTAGGTAAATTAGCAAAAAATAGTACATTTTAAATGCTTGTAACTTTTCGAAAATATGCTAATAATTATTATTATTAAGGTACTGAAATACTCAGATATGAAACTATATAGTTTGCTTAAACTGAATAAAAAATGAATTAGTTTTATTCCATGCAAATCTTAATTTTAATTACATTGAAAATTGATTGTGTAGCACTACCGAATATTTATTTATTTAGATGCAATGGCAATTTAGTAAAATGCTAATTTTTTATGTTACTTGCTTTTAACTTGGCTAAAATTATTTACTTTGCGTTTTATTTGGTGATGAATTAATGAAAGAAAATTGATTTAAACAAGTTTTACAGATCTTAATCTTTTTCAACTAAAATTCAGTTCTTGATCGGGTCATTATTGGAGATAAATTTCACTTTGCTAATGATTACTAAGACAAATAGCTGTCTGAATAAACAATTCAAAAAATGTTTAATTCATAATAAGTTTAAATTTAAGGCTTTCTGTATTTCCTTAGGGTGACATTTTGTAAATCCTGCAAAATTTGCGATCACATTTTATAGTTTAAATGCATTTGGGATCAACATTATAAAATGCTTTCTTCCATAATTAAGTTATTTTTAAAAAAAAGTTATGCTATTTATATACTTTATTTCTTTTTGCATAAAAATTTTTAGATAATGGTTGCATCTAAACTATCTACGATTATTTGTTTATAAATAGTTTGCAAACAATTGTATATCTGCTTAATTTTACAGTAAAAAACAGAAAACAACAAGTTAAGGTATGAAAGTCTCAGCCAACAACAGGATCTGATTCTTGAGTCCAGAAATAACTCAATGCTTATTTGCTCAAATCAAGTTAGACAAGCTTCAATGTAAAACTGAACGATACCCCTTGCGAAAATCTGAATTAATTTCGATAATATATTTAAAATTGCCATGATGAAAGTAATTCTGAAGGGAAAGAGACTTCTGTGGCAATAGAAAACATGAACTCGACTTTCTTTTTTTCGTGTAAATTAAATAATATCGGCACTCCTTGTAAGTAGGTTAGACAATTCCACCATTTTCTACAATTTCTTCCTCTTCATTGCTGTGATATGAAGTTTTTTTTTTAATCGTTTAGAGAACAAAAATTATTTTAGAATCAATTCCAGAACGATATTGTCTATAAATGATAAAAATACATAGTAAGAATTTATAAATTTCACCTAACAGGAAAAAAAAACCTGGATTTCATAATTATTGAGTGATTTGAGAATATATTAAAATATATTTCTTAGGTTATAGCTGAAAAACCTAACTTTCACCAAAATGCTCTGAAGTTTTACTGCAAATTCTTAGCAAACGGTTAAAAAAAAATCATATTAAAGCATAATTCGGACTTTTACCAATCCACATTGCAGAATCTACATTTTACTAGTAAAACCTAGGACTTTCCAGATTTTGGGTTTTTACCGTAAGAACTGAAAAAGCCCGATGTATGGTAAATTCTAAGTTTTACAGGAATCACCAAAGTTTTAACAAAGTGGTTAAGTAACTCATAGGTTTCACCGCTTGGTTAAAGCGCGAAAATGAATCACATAAGCCTACTTTAGTTTTTTTACAAAGCCGCTTCGCTAAAACCTAGGATTTACCAGATTTCGGGTATTTACCGAAATAAATGTAAAACTCCGATGTTTGACAAATTTTAGGTTTTACGCGTAAATCATGGGATTCACCAAAGTGGCTCGATAATTCATAAGTTTTACTGCATAAGCTTGGTAACAGACCAAACTAAAAACAAACTACGTAAAACCTAGGAATTACAGGTTTTTATCGTCACATATAAAAATGATTCAAGTTAAATTTAATGTTTTTGTAATATCCAAAACACCCCTTTAACGTCTTTATCTTTAACCAATTTACTGTGACATCAAAACAATGCAATAAAGAAATCTTTTATGCTTTAAGGGAAAGTTAAATATTTTAGGATAACACCTGTCTTGGAAACAATAGCATTTACTTGAAAAATTTGTTTTGGGAAATAATAGGGAGAGAGAAAACTATTTTTCAATAACACTGGAGTAGATCCGAAAAATCGTTTATTCTCTGAACTTCAAATACGATCACGAAATAAAAAAATGGAAATAAAAAAGTTCAAAAGCATCGATTTGAAAAAGTGCTTTTTCTTGTATTGTTATTTAAAATATTTTTGTTGATAATTTTTTATTTCTACTCTAGCCTACCTTTTTGCTCAAATTGACGACCGAGTTCCTGAATTTCAGCCAGTTTAATCTGGATTTAAGTTATAGTTTAAATACATACATACTGTTTAGTAAGTGGAGTTAAATAATTATTCTCATTTATTTAAAATATATCTGCTGATAATATTGGTTAAAATCATTGTAAATTAAATGTTACATTTTTTAAAATGTACTTTCCTCTAGATAAGTTTTTCTTCTTCTTCATTTTGAACTTTTGGTTTACTTGGCTAAAATGTTTAAAAACTTTCCTTGCGGAAGAAATATTTATAAACTGCTGAGAAAAGCTATCATTTACGCAAAACTAAATCCGAAGTTGACATTTAATGAATAAAAGCAGAGTTTTGGGCATCATAATTATGAGCCTCATTATTAAGATCGGTTTTTTTTCTTTTTACAATATTCAGTAAGATTATTCTGTTTGTCATACCTATATCATTAGAATTACCGGTAAAATTTAATATATCTGATAATAATTTCAATTTTTTATGTTACTCTAGAACAACAAATGAGCTGTCTGCAACGGTATGGAAAATATTACTAAGGATGATCGAATGGCATGCAATGACAATTTTTATCTTCTACAGAGTGAGATCGCTCCCCCGATTATGTAGCCCGATGATCTGTATGCGTAGTCCATCATTTTACTGTAGAACAGTTTAACTAAGACCAAAACCGCGTACCTTCGGTTACTTCACAGTCTGATCAAAGTGATCACCTCGAACTAATTGATCGCTGATACTGATGCTTGGCTTTGAAACTGATGCTTAGAACAACGTCTTACGATTAGTATGCTGTGAAACTTTTATATTTGATATCTTATTTTAGGCATTGTTCACAGTGCTCTGCCATTTTACACCGTCTATGCTTATTTGTGCATGAACCTATTATCAATGCAAAACTAAAACGCTTCAATATAGCTCAACTAAAACTTATTCGTACTTAATATTTCCTTGTTAATAACACTTAATACATCTCATTTATACTTAAAATTAAAGTATTCAGTAGCTATAATGTTGTTAAGGAAACTTTTCCACCAGAAAAATAGAAGAGCACATTTGTATGGAATAAGAAATTCGTTGGGTATGTATTTTTACGTTATATTAAGAAAATCGTAAGGGTCAGCGACGTTTTCTTAACCCATTTTGAAATCAGGGCTAAAGAGAATAGAAGGGCTAGTTCACTCCGTTCTAAGAGCTGAAGCTACGATTTCCCTCCTCATGACGTCACTTTGTCCACAGATCTCGGAGATCGCAAGCAAAGATATGATGATAACTTTGCATCTTTCTCTTTGTAAAAATAAGTTAGACTTTGTCTGGTTATTAGCTTTCAAACTTAACGTAATTAACACATTATTTCCGTTCATAAACATAGTTCAAAAAAACTTTCTTGGCCATTATATTAAAAAAAATACCATTTTAAACTTATAAAAATGTTTTACTAGTTGGCGAAAATGACGCTATAAATACTTTATTTTAAAAAGTTCTGTTTTAACTTTAATTATTAAGAAAAATGAAAGCAAAAATCGACACTTTTTTTTATCTACATATTCTTTTATAACAATAAGTTGAGTTAAATTTAGAATCCCTGATTTTAAAATATGCCGTTAATAGCAATTTGCTTATACTTAATCATTAGGAAACATCAACCTTAAACGCTAATTACTGAAACAAAATAATAATTTAGGTTCATAATGACATTAGAAATTTTACAATTGTTTATAGATATTTAAATTTACGATGATATAATTTATAGATATTTAAGAGAATATAATTTTTAAAAAGAAATCATAAGTATTTAGAATAACTACATTAAAAAATATGTTATGTAATTAGGAGAATTCCAACTATATACTATATATTTTATTTATACTTTTTATTTGCATTTTAATTTTCTTTGACTTCATCCATTTTTTAATTTTTTTCACCTGCCTTTCTTTTTGAAGTAACGAGGCGGTTTCTATTTAGATAATGAATTTTTATAAAAGTTCTTAACGACAGAATAAACGTATTGCTGTTTTATATTAATTGTGTCATTTCGGAATCCATTCTTTACATAGCTGTTCATTTACTTTAGGGAACACGCGGAAAATTATATTTTTTCCTTTGGCTTTTCTATCAGAATTTTTTCAAGTTGCAATCGCGCAAACTGGTATTTCGATAATAGTTTTAAATTCTTGTAAATTCACTGCAAAAACTGAGGAAAGTCATTATAGAAAATAACAAATGTCTTACAATATCTCTCAAAAAGAAATGCTCAATTATTAGTAAAAGCTAGTAAAGCCGAACGCTCCGTTCTTGAAGTAAAAGTGCGAGTTTTGCACCAAAGTGACGTCACTAGAGAAAATCGGAGGATTGGCACGGCGAGAGCTACTTCAAAGGAGTGAACCAGCCCTTCTATTCTCTTTAGCCCTGTTTTGAAATAGCGTGACATTTACATCACGCAAATTACCAGAATTCTAAAAACAATTTCACACCAACAAAAATTTATTTTATTCTTTTCAAAACTCAAGTAGCAGCTAACACAAAAAATATTTATTTAGAAAAAACAAATAACTTTATTTTGTATCACGACGCAAAAAAAATTCAGGTGTTAATAGGTAAAGTAACCAACTTAACGTGATATTTTGGTTAGTTAAGCAAATTTTATTTAATTTAGAAACTTGAAAACAGTAATTTATGTAGAAAAATGTACAAGGAATACGATGTTTTAAGAAAAATATTCTACATTTAGTTCGAGGCTGCGCAATTTTACGTTAGATTTTACTTTTCTAAGCAAAGCATGTCAGGTTAAGAATCTTAAAATTAAGACGGTGTATAGGAAAATTTACTAAGAGTTTGATGGGAAGTTGTTTGAAGAGTTAAAAAAAATGTTGATTTGATTATTGGTTCAAGACTTAACTGTTAACTGTTAAACGCGTTGTAAAACAAAACAGTGTTTTACTACGCCGATCTATTGACCACTGAAATGCAACTGCAGGAAGGAATTTAAACATGGTTCGAAATTTCAATTTGATTGAAAAATTACTTTTATTGCTTTTTTGAGTATTTTTCCTTTAAATAATAAATATTTACACATTCCTATCGAAAAAAAAATTCATGACATTTTAATAATATAAATTCACACTTGATTTGATTTCAAAAGTAACAAAGAAATAAAAAAAAAATACAAATAGAGTGTAGATGTTGCCAAATATAAATGTTAATATTTATATCGAAATTCTTAAAGATAGACAAAAGCAAGATAAAGATAGATAAAAGCAATTTCCAATACTAACTGTTATACACTCTGTAACAAAAAAATCGACGCACCAAGAAGACACTAAGACGCCTCAAAATCGACGCTCGATCAGGCTGGAATGATGCCGACTGGGGACGTATAGTCTTTAGCGACGAATCCCGCTGCCAACTGTGTTCTGACGATCATCGAAGACTTGTTTGGAGACGCACAGGGCAGAGGGGGAATCCTGCCCTCACTATTGCACGCCTAAACTCACCCTCAACAAGGCATTATGGTCTGGGGTGCCATTTCCTTTGACAACCGGACCCCTTTGGTCGTCATTAGAGGTACACTTACTGCACAGCGGTACATCGACGACATCCTAAGACCTGTTCTGCTACCGTTCCTTCTGCAGCTCCCTGGGCTGGTTTTTCAGCAGGCAATGCCAGACCACATACGGCACGTGTTGCTATGAACTGTCTGCAAGCTTATCAAACTCTTCCTTGACCTGCCAGATCACCAGATCTCTCTCCCATCGAGCATGTCTGGGATATGATGGGAAGGCGATTGCATCTGGCACGGAATGTTGATGACCTCGATCGACAATTGGATCAAATTTGGCAGGAAATACTACAAGAGGCCATCCGGGAGCTTTATTGGTCTTTGCCACGCCGTGTGGCAGCTTGTATCCAGGCCAGAGGTGGGTCAACACCTTCTTGAACTTCTTACTGTAACTCTGCAATAAATTATTCAATTGTTCTGAAATTTTAATCATTTGTTATTCTGTACCTTGTCTTCCTATCCACCATTTTTCGTTTCAATCGGACAACTTCTTCTTGGTGCGTCGATTTTTTTGTTATAGAATGACATATAGAATACAAGGTTATCGTTATACAGTGTTAACAAGTGAAATTACTTCTTCTTTGCTACTACTTATTATATCGTCTTATTATATTCTTATTATATCTTCGTATTATTATAATTTCTGTATTCTTATGTTTAATTGAATGCAGAAATAATACAGTTGATAATGTTTTTTCAATCCAGGTATCCTTTAATTTCATTGTGCTTAAAATATTAATAAAATGCTCTTACGTAAATTTCTGAAAAATATTTATTTTGCAAACTAAATGTTCATTTTCGTAGATTTTATGGAGAAAAAAAAAATGAGTGAGAATCACCAAATAGGATTGGTAAGCGGAGCAAACAGGGTGTAGAGCCTCCCAGTATAAGCTAAAATTCCTGGTAAGACTTGTAATTTTTTGAGTTTTTTTAAGTCCCGGTGTTTATAACTTTTTACATTCGAAAATAAAAGCTAATAAAAGACTCCTTATGTTTTTTCAAACTCTCTAAAATATACCCCATACCAACCATTGAGACTAAATCGCTGTGTTTATACTTGTTGAAAAATGGCAAAGAGAAAAAATCTGGAGTAGAAAGAGCTGAAAGATTATGTTGGAAATACTTTTTATTGTAAACCTCTCTGCATCCTTGGTGGTCCATAAAACAACTTCAATCTTTCCAAACAGAAACTCTTGATAAAATATCAAACCCACTTGAAAAGAATCTTAAATTTTACTGCACATAGTACTTTTATGCTTTATTTTCATAGCAAAAATTTTAAAAAGATCTAGCTATATGCGATGCTTTTTTTTCCTTTTGAATATAGTGAAATAAAAAAAATGTCAAAATAGATCTGGAAAAAGTAAATGTTAGATATTTAAGCAGCCATTTTTATGGCTTCATAAATAGTGGTTTATGGAACAAAAAAGTTACTGAACAAATAAACTAAACTTACTTTATACAAGGAATCATTTTTAATGTATATTCTTAGAATAGATAATGTATAATGCATATAGATAATGTATATTCTTAGAAAAGAAATAGACATAGTTGAAGTAGCTCATTAATATTAAATAAAAGAAAGAAATAATGATTTCAAAATTTTAGAAATCACCATGAACGACGGTGAGGATAAAAACATTAAAATGACATAAAAAGAAGAGGAGTTGAAAAGTGTTTATTAAATATACTAAGTTCCTCTAATTTAATACTAAATTAATCAGGCAAATAGTGGTTTTGATGTTTTCATCCACCACATTGCTGATTCAATGGATTTAAAAAGTATTTTTGTTTTCCCCTTGTCTTTCCCTTGAATGTTACTTTGATATATATATGACGTTTTGAGACTGAAAATTAAGATCAAAATTATTAAAACTAGGTTATTTGTTTGTAAGGACTCGTATATATCTATATGAAGAGCTACTCAATTTGTACAGTGATCAAATGTGAATAAATCATTTGGAGAAGTATGAATTTTTAAAGTTTTTGTCAAAAATAAAATTAATTACACTTTACAACGAGTACGAGTTCATATTTACAGAAATAAATAAATCTGACAAATTAATTGAGGTCAATGACAGTAAAATAAAGATTAAAATCTTTAATACCTGTTTTTGCTAGTAAAACCGAAAGTCAGTGAAAAGTGTTTTTAGGAACGACTTTTAAATCTAACTGATAGATAAATTGGGTTTGGTATTTTTTATTTTATAAATTTCATCATCATTTTCAACTTTACATTTGTTCGTCAGATTTCAGTACCACTTTCATTATATTTTAAACATGATAAAATGCAGTTAATAAGAAAGTAGGTTTTCTTATCAAATCCCTTTTGGTGCAAAATACTTTTTAACCAAAATGAAATAAAACATAGACCAAGTTCTAAACGACAAAGTAAATTCTACTACGATTTTCATGTTTTCAAATATTCATATTTCAGTATCTTCACGCAATGCTTATGATTTTTTAATGATTGGTAAAATCTAATTATCTTCTGAGGTAATTATCTTTCCATTGACGTCTGTTTGAGCTCTTTGGTTGGTAAGCAGAATCTTTTGCAATCTTGTTTTGAAATAACTTAGGACAAATTTATTTTAAAACTTGTTGATTGCGTTACGTTCATTCATCGAAATATTGTTTATTTTAATCCTGTTAACTATACTTCACAGCGAGACAATTATTCCTAACAATTTTGGCTAATTTTAATGACTTTTCTCCTTGTGCATTATAAGATCTTAGAAAGTATTTTGCTACAATTTGCATTTTCATAGCACGGACTTAGGTATTATTTATTTTCTTATCAGAATATGAAAATAGCAAGGTGTGAGTAATGAATGCTTTTTTTCATAATTCAAGAAAGTGAGATTTTTGGTGTAAAGAGGATAATACTTAGTTTATTTGATTCCCTAAATATAAAATTACAGTTGTTTAAGAATTTAATCGATGAATAAGGTTGAAAGAGCTAGCGAAATATGTTGATAATTCACACTAAGTTGTAAAGGTTCGGTATTTACATCAAGCTGTTTTTAAGAATTGCTTCCATATAGTTACTTTTTTTTCCTTCTTTTTTTTCTTTTTTCTTCCAGGCGTGGACACGTACCTAGGTTCGCAAAACCCTTAACCGTATAGTCCACGTCTGGCCGACAGTCTAGTTCGCACAATGCACAGTACATAAACAAACAATTACAAAATTCATAACTACACCACAAATAAAAAGCACAATTGCGTTATGCAGATGACAATAATGTGTATCACATTAGTTAATAAAAAAATAAATACATAAATAAAAAAATTAAACAACAAATGAAGCAAAAACAATAGTGAGTACACCAGTACATATAGGTGAACAGCAAATGAATATGAAAAACTGCATATGTAGTTGTTGACAAGAAGAAACGTATTTTTTCTTTTTTTAAATTTTCGTTGTGTCAAATTTTGAAGAATAATAAAAAAAGAAAATTTAAAAGTTTTCAAAAAGTCTAAAAAGTTATGGAAAAAAGTTTGTTTTTCTCTTTTTCCTAAAGTTTTTAAGGTTTCATGAAGATCAAAATTTTGTAGGAAAACATTTATAATGTAAATGTATCTAGCTGTCGATGAATTTCATTCTTAGCGAATGTAGTATTCGTTGGTATGTCGGACAGTCTGAGACGAAGGTTGAATGATCAGGGCTGTAGTTGGTACCTTTGTACGTGTTCGAGTGCCAACAGTAGTTACTAGTGACATTTCTAGAGCCATGATGTCTCAGGGGATAGAGCGTTCACCTTTCAATGAGGTGAATCGGATTCGAATCTCAGTGATGGCTGGTCGAAACGAATTCCGCATCCGGCTTCCCCTGACCACTGTGCTGGCATTAGATATCCTCAGTGGTAGACGGATCATGAGTTAGTCCCTTTGCTTTCAGACTAACCATGGTAGGGTTTTGTGATTTTCTCCATGTAAAGCAAATGTGGATTAGTTCTCTTGTCTTCTGGATTGAGTTCAAAATTACAGAGCTACGAAGTTGATCATTAATAATCCTAAACTCAAAAAATTGGGGTGGCTGTTCAACGAAGGTTATGAAATAAAATAAAAGAACATTTCCAGAATTTCAATAAATGATAGCATACCACACAGTAACTATTTTGTATATGCAAATCGTTGTATTTTTCACCCTAAACCTAATTTTGATGAAAATGAGGCTTAATTATTAATGTACCGCAAAATCTTCACTTGTACTTAATTCATTTCATAATTTAAAAATTTTTAATTTTGATTTTCTTTTTTTCATTTTGAATTTTCTTTAGGAGTTTCGTAAAATTTTTCGGAAATTTTAATTTTAAAAAAGTTGACAATTTTAAGTTACTAATGAATCAAATCGTGTAACTCTGGGTCTAATTAAATATAGAATGGCAATTTTGAATACGATATTTATTATTATTTTTCTTTTATTTTCAATAAGTTACGTGAATTGAAAAAATGATTTTACTAAGACTAACTGAAATATTCAAAACATTTTCCATTTCCTAAAAATTATGAAATTTCGAAGCATTTGGTATATTTTTGGTGCTGGCCATTATGTGTATTGTTACGTTTTAATCTAATACCTAAGTTTAATCTAATGCCAAAATCTAATACCCGAATCAAATACCTAATCTAATACGTGATTTTTAAACAAAACTTTTTTAAGAAATTCACTGAAACTTCCAAGGGTAAGTTGAAATTATTTAAAGTATAATAGAAAAAATGTTAAAATACATAAATGGGATTCAAAGTTCTCTATGAATATTATAAGCTTTCCAAACCATTATGCTTATTGGCATTAATGCTTAAATGTATTCAGAGATCTCTAGTAATTTCAAGCTAGCATTAGTCATAGCTATTGGAATCATAGACATTCCACTTTTTTCACAAATCTAAGTAGTATAAATACTTTTGTATTAAAAAAATGCTCAACTTGAAAGGAAATTACTAAATTTCAACTTTAACGAGGTTTTTCTAATTATAGTTAATACTGATCATATCTATTCTGGATGTATTCCAGCCTTTTCAATGGTTTAATTGAAATAAGATCAAGTGAAATTTATCTACAGACTCATTTTTATTCTTAATATATTTTTATTGGAATTCAAGAGTCAATTTATAATCTTTAATAATCATTTGTAAAGCCTTGCTGCTAGCACTTCTCGCTCTCATGCCACAGGTCCTGGGTGCTGTCCTCGGACTGGGAAAGTGGGATGGGAATAATAAACCTTGACCCTCCATTGGCTGTCACGTTACTGGGTTTAATGCTCATTTGTAGTTTAAATCAGGGCATATTTTATTGCAAGATATTAAATTGCTGATCTCTTTGATGCTATTTGATCAATTAAGACATTTTCTTTTATAAAGCAAATTTAGTTTGCATTCAGAATTATCATTCATACATTTAAATTGCTCGTGCCTGTAACTAATAGCTCATTCAGAGAAGTTTTTAATGCTGGTTTCAGGAAAAAAAAAGAGTGAAAAAATTCTATCACGTACAATTCGCTGTCTTCAAACATCTGCATTCGAAAAAAAATATATAAACACTGCTATATGTCGTCACCCTTAACTAAAACTTCAGTAAAATTTTAAGTATTAAGGTTAGTCTGTGATGCGAAATAAACAAAAATAATTTTTAAGCAGTAATATGTGCATTTTTTCGTTTTTGTTTTGATAGGTTTAAGTGCAAAAGGGCTCTAATTCGAGGGGGGAAATTAAAATGTACCTATCTAGACAAATAAGGTATTACAGGGTGGCCACCCACCTGGAAAACCTTGAAAACCTGGAATTATCAGGGAATTTTTTTATACTGGAAAAAACCTGGAAATATCAGGGAAATTTGGATAAAAACCTGGAAAAATCAGGGATTTTTAAAGAAAAGCTGGAAATTTTTCTTTGATGATTTTTCAAATTTCACTAATTTAAATTATTTGCTAATTTTCTTAATTTAAATTATTTCATCCATTATACCCACTTTTTTTT
Source organism: Parasteatoda tepidariorum (assembly GCF_982258835.1). Taxonomy (NCBI): domain Eukaryota; kingdom Metazoa; phylum Arthropoda; class Arachnida; order Araneae; family Theridiidae; genus Parasteatoda; species Parasteatoda tepidariorum. Next base: position 76,074,206 of record NC_141760.1, read on the forward strand.
AACGGAAATGTATCGCCAAACAGTTGAAATATCATCAACTTAGCGATACTTTGCTTGCATCAAAATTTGCTCCATTATAGTTCTGTTAAACTAGAATGCCATATAAAATTCTTCCACGGTTGCTAAACAAATGTGCAAACTTTTGACCGCTATGGGAATTTAGGAAAATTTAGGTAAGATTCTGGTGGAAAAAGGGAATTAGGATATTAGCTTCTGTTTTTAAATTCTGTTCTTGGGCTAAATCCATTTATGGCTCAAGTTTGTTCCGATGCTTTGGTGGTTATTTTTTTTCCTCTATTTTGACAAAATATTTTTGTATTTTTAACTTTATAAAATTCTCCAAAAATTAGTTGGTTATAATTTTATGATAATAGATTTTATATCGCACTCTTATTCTGAAAGCTTTTCTACTCCTATTCAAAGAAATCTGTGAATTATTTTTTCTGAGCAAACCAACCAATCACACATTTTTTTACAATCACTAACAGCAATGTTTGTCGACAAATTTTTACAATTGTTGCATTAATGCTAATTTTTTCTATTTCATTTTAACCTCTTATAACATATTTTAATTTTAAACAAAAAAGGCTCCTTTGTTAATCAATATATGATTTTTGATTCAAAATTTTGTGCCAAAACATTAAAAAATAAATAAACAATCTTGAAAATTGTCAAAATAAATTATTTTTTTCAAGATGATATGTTAAAAAAATAACATTTTGAATAAAATATTTTAGAATATAGACACTTTTCTTGTACACATCCTATACTTTATAAGAAAAAAGAAACAAAAACCTGGAAATTTTAAGATTTTTATCTGGAAAACCTGGAAAAATCAGGGAAATTTGAAATCTGATTTGAGTGGCCACCCTGTATTACTTCTAATGCATTTTATTTCGCTGAATTAAACGAATATAATTCTAAGTCAAAGGAACTAAAAGAAATTTTATATGTTTTATGCTTTAAAAGGACACGTTTGAAAAAAATTTGAGGCATTGTTTCTCTTCAACCTTTATTTTAATAAAATAAAACTATGATCGAATTATTTAATACAAACTCAGGTTTTATCAATAAAAATTATAGTTATTGATTTATACCAATCTATGCGTCCTTTTAGAGTTGTAGTTGTTATGAAAAATTACTATAAAAAATAATAATTTCAAAGTTATTTTTTTCATAATTTTTCTTCTTTGCTTTTAAAATGTTTTCTTCCTTTATATATTTTCTCCTAATATGGTTCTTTATACTTGCAGTTTATGCTCAGTTAATAAAAATTTAGAAATCTTAACTTCTTATTCTTCCTCTTTTTTTGTTAATTTCTCTTTCCTTTTATCCGTTATTGTATCACATAAATTTAAAAAAAAATATAGTTTTCTAATAAAATTTTTGAAATTTATTACGAAAATGAAACAGGTTTTAATTTTTTGGCATTGCATTTTATGTTCTTCCACATTTTGATTATTTTTGTCTTTATGTACCATTTCAATTGAAGCCGAGCATTAGGACGAGCAGAATTAATATCTATTTCTACTTTTAACACTTACTCAGTTTGCTATAATTTAAGTGTATTGAAAATGTAGTTCCTTGGTGAACTGTTTTTTACGTTTAAGCTATATATTTAACATACATTCCTTAATTAAATTATAACCCAAAGGGAATTTCTTTTCTCCGATGCATATCCCTTTTAGTTACGCGATTTAATTAAAAATGACATTTAATAACCAATTCCTTGCGCTAAAGATCTGTATTATGCCGCTTCTCTTAAATACCTTTTATCGAAAAAAAAAATGGATAATTTGAAAGAAGTAATTGTGAAAGTCCCAGAACGAAATAAAAAATCCATTCACACTTTTTCTACAATCATTAATAAATTTTCATTAACTGGAGCCGGGAATACAAAGATTATATTATAACGGCACTCATTTTTTTCGAAATCTTTTTTACTTCTTTAGGCATAAAAAAAAGAAACGTATAATATAAAAAAAAAGTTTAAAAGAAGTGGATAGATAAAGCAAAAAAATTAAAGAGTGCTGAAACGAGGTCACATATTTTTCCGTCATAATAAAAATCAGATCATTTTTTTTGTGTGCAGAAAATCAGTTTATTTGAATTTTTATTTGTTTATTCTTCGCAATATAGTTATTCATAATGACTAAAAGTATTTAATTTCTTTTTTTTTTCTACTGACACTTAGCTTTAAGCTTATTATATATTTAGAAGTTTAAGAAATATGAAAGAGTGAATTAAAAATTAATATGTATCTTTTGTCTTTTATAAAATCAAATATTTAGGCCTCCCCGATATGCAAATATGAAATATAACTTTTATAATGTTAAAATGCATTTTTTACCTATCAAAAACATTATTCTTTTCAATGTAAATTTGAACAATAAAAAATAACTGCACAAATTTATAGAGGAAACTAAATGTTAAGGCGTTGTACCTAGGGATAGTTTGAAAACAATATATATTTTTATTTGAGAAAAGATTACAGTTGAAATGATACTAATATCTTATTGCTTACTATTTAAGGAATGAATTTAAAATTAAAAATGTATTATTTTATAAGGGAGTGAAAAAATATATTTTTTACACCTTTGCAAAGTATCCGATGGTACAACACCTGTATTTAACCTTGAAATGCAGGATGTCGTACTTTGGGATGCAGGGTATTATACCTTGGTACTAAATGAAAAATAGACAAAATATATTAAATAAATCTTATTTAATGAATATAAAATACAAAACATTATAGAAAAAAATGAAACAAAATCCCTTTTTTATTTACCAGATTAATCCATGGGCACATCATATGCACTGAAATTCACAGGGAACTTGCTTTTGATGCACTAAAGACCCTGTTGCTGAGGGTGAAGGTAATTTATATATTATTTTTTCTTCATCTATTTCATATACATATTTTCATTTTTTGAAAGAAAAGTGTTTAACTAAAATATAATAGTCCTTTTTAATCTTGCCACATTCAAAACTGCAATGAATTGATGCTTCCATTTCTTCTTCCAACTCTCCTTCTATTATTTCCTGCATGGACATATCATTGTCTTCTTAGTCAAACAAAAAAAATTATTCATTCATCCTCTGAACTGGAGGTATCTATAACTTTGGCTTGCAATATTTTTTTTACTAACAAAAACTTCCCCATAACATTCCGGAGATCAATCGTAAAACTCTTTAATGCGATTTCTAAGCAGCATCTTATTATGCTGTATCTCAGGAGGTCGTAAATTGCAATTGAAATCTTGTCCTAAGTTACAAGACATTGAAAAAAAACATGACAGGTAAAAATGTTTGCGATTAGTTGTTCAGATTAACTAGCCATAGTATTAAGTAAAACACAATTAAGCATTCAATACACTATCTTAATTTTTAAAACTAACCAATTAGAAAAAAATAGGAAAGAAATGAAATAATATTTTTTCCGATGAATTTTTATTTAATTTATTTCATTTTCCAGCTCTCACAAATATTACATTAAAGCTGCTAGTTACTCTACACAAACTCTTGATGGCTAAGGGAACAACTATGTCAGGTTAAATTTGTTAGTCACCAATTGATGACAAGGCTATGCTGTTCGTCCCTAGGTGGAACTCTCTCCTAAATAACTACATTAACTCCCCTAAATAACTATCGAAATAACTACAGAAGAAAATGATAGTATACTAAAATAATACACAAATAGTAATTTTATATTATAAAATACATTATGCTCACTGTGGATAGGAACATACAAAGTCAAAGCTATAAATGTTGAATGATGCACTAAGATAAAGATACATTAATACTTTTTAAGGATAAGTTGAAACTTTTAAGGACATAACTCTAAGTATTGGTACTTAAAACAATGCATTACTTTAGAGAAGATGGTGAAATTTAAAATTTAAACTTAAATGCTTGTCATGATATGTGAACATTTATATAATAATAATCTTAGCAACTAATATTTCATCACCTAACTGATATTTTAGCAACTGATATATACCTAACAAATATCTCATTGCATACTGCTTTTAATAATATGTTAACTGTTTCAAAACTATAATTTTTGAGTCTGATAATGTTGATTCAGTTGACTAATATTTTAAATTAATGCTTAAATGATTGTATTGAACAAAAAAGTAGATACGTGAACCTCAATTTTATATAATATTGATAAAAATAAAAACGATACAAATCAAAGTGTGCTTTTGTAAGAAATGTAGTTTTAAATTAATTATTTTTAGTTTTGGATATAATATATATTTAGCATAAAAAATCATGTTAAAACTTTAAATAAAACTTTAAAAACTTATCCTAACGGTGTGGCATCTAAAGTTATATATAACATTTTAGCTAACTGATACAAGACGAAGCAATATCATATGTTTACAAAACACAAAAATGAAAAAAACATAATAAATAAAATATGCATTATAATATAAGTTGAATCGAAGAATGAAATATAAAATAATCTCAGCAAATTATAACGTCTTAAATATTTGCTTGAAATGTTTACTTTTTTTTCTAAAATATAACAAAAACTAAAAAAAAATTTTTTTCATTTTTTTTTTAGTTTTTGGAATTATTTCAGATATTAGAAACGTAGGTCATAATGCAATTCATAAAGAAAAATAAAACATAATAATTAATAAGATTTCTAGACCTAAAGTAATTGGAATTCAGCATTATATCATATGAGAAATAAGATCGATTTCAAAGAGCATAAAAATCCCATTCTATTTATTATTTAGAATATAACATTTGTGGACTACAAATAGATAGAAATAATGAACTTCGAAATTGACAACAGACCACTTAACATTTCATAATAATTAGCAATCACTCATGAGGTGGTTATGTTTTTGATGTGTACAGCTTCCTAATAACACCCCAATCTTTGAAGAAATAATGCTTTAACGGCAATCACAATCCATTACATGAGTACATAAATTATTCTTAGTAACGAAGATTACGAATTGCTAGGTTACTTTCAAAGTTTCTGATCGGTTTATTTGGCACTGAAGCAAACTAATTAACTCATCCATCACCAGAATAAGATCATTTAATAAATTATTAAATACTCAAACATAGATTTTTTGCTCTAAGTGTTTTTATATTCAAATCTATTTAACTGGTTTGCCAGAGACTTGATATGAAACAAAGATGAAAACAGAAAAACGCAAGTGTAAGTTAATGCTTAATTAATAGTACAACAAAGGTAGTTCCAAAGTTTTTATTTTATAACTGACTCTGAACAGCAGGCCCATTTTTGAGTTTACGGCTACCAATGTTCATCTCCGTAGCCTTGTAATTTTGAACCCAATCCAGAAGACATGAGAACTCCTGGATTAGGTGTTGGGAGAAAGTTGTCTTTGTGGAGGACTTTTTGACGCTACTTACCGGCATTTGCGTTACACGGAGAAGAAAACCACGAAAACCTCCCACATTTAGCCTGACGGAAAGGTGACTCTAACCCATTACCCGTCCACTACTGGTCGATGTGATCCGGGTGCAGAATTCGTATCGACCAGCCATCACCGGGATTCAAACCCGGTTCACCACATAAGCTCCAAAGATTGACAAAAAAACCAAGATATAAAAAAAAAACGTTCAAACCAGCAGCAAACTGTTAAGTATCCTCTTCATAGTAAGAGGTTAAAAATTGCCCGCTATTGCACGTGCAGTTTCGACCAGGGGTAGCAAGTAAAGAGATTTCATGCTACTATTTAGATAATAAAGGAAGGAATGTTTCCTCTATCGTTTTTATGCGGAATCAAATGAAACTTAGCAAGAGTCTTTGGACTAATATTTACAAACTTATAGTGGATTTATTAAATAGAAATGATAATTTCAAATTGTACTTTGCATTAAGAAGACTTTTATAATTTCTAAACTATTTTTCCTGCCACGTTTCTTTCATGAAATTCTGTATGAAAATCACTAGAAAATAATTTTCACTTCCTTAGTTACGTAAATGGGTATCAGCACAAAATTGTGCTGTTATACACAAACCTGTATAGATTCAAAACTAATAATTTGATCATCTTAAGAATGATCCCCTTCAATTTAGCGGAGAATTATACTTCGCAAACAAAGAGTCATTTGTTTAAATAGCAGTGAATGAAGCCCATTTTCTCGTCCTTGCTAAAACCCGACAACTTTTTACTACCTATTATGAGGAGAATACTTAACAATTTGCCACCAGTTGGATTTTTTTTTTGTTTCCAAGTTTTGCTGATATCAGAGTTTCCTTTTTTCAATATAAAGCATTGACTTATCTGCATCATGATAAAAATAAATAAATTTTAGGATTTTATTCCTGGAAATAAATAATAGTTTTAAAATTGGTTTTATTAAATTTACAGAAAATAACAAAGTGTATTAATTCAAAACTGCAGTTTTTCCAAACGAACACTTTAAATTGTACACTTTTCTTCTTTATTAATATTATATAAAATTTATGTTAGAATATCTATTTTTTTTGTTTAATTCAAGAAACTAGGAATTAATGTTTGATATTGACCAACTGATTCAATATTATCAAACTCAAAAATTACATTCTTCATAGAAAGATCGCTTCCAGATGAAGGTAATATAAAATAGTGATTGGCCGTGACAGCTAGTGCTAGAAAAAAGGGAATAATAATTTTGTCCTTATTTCATTATTGACAAAAAATACTACTACATCAACAAAAAGTTTACATCCATCTTTTTGAAAGCAAGTACCCTTCCTTATTTGAAGAGGTTTTAAAAATGCTTCAAACAAACTACATTGATGTTTTTTTTTTTATTTTTTTTTTTAAGAAATTAACTCATGAATGGTTTTCATAATTTGCCCCACTCTGCATATTTATAGAAATGTAAGTCTTTTTTCTTCATTAAATAGTGTCCAAATCTTTAAATAATAAATATAGCTTTAGGTTGTCTAATTGTAACACAAACCTCCATTCTGTTAGATATAAATTTTCATTTTTAATTATCTATAGAATGCACTTTTCATGAGGGAGGTGCAATAGACTCAATTTAGGAAACTAAGCATCTTCCACATTTAATTGAGATCTGTAAGAAGGTGTTTGGCATTTGCATCCTCACCTTAGATTTAATGATGCTTAGACGTTTTAGAATTAATGATGTAAGAAATCAATTTTCTTTAAGGATCTTTCCTAATTTCAATTATTTTAATTTCACAATGGTTCCTTTATTCCCCATGGTATTTCCTGTTTTTCTTAAATAACGCGTGATGAAGATTCATTAAATTAAAATTTTTTTGGGTAGGGTTGGAAAAAAAACCCTTATTGATGAACACATACTAAATTATAATATTCGGGTTTTTATAATATCACTGCGATTTGTCCTAATTTCATTGTCAATTGAGTTATAAAAGTAAGTGTGTATTTTACACTTATTTTTAACAATAAATGAACAACTGTTGGTTAAATTTAAGAGACAGATGCAGATGAACAAAAATTATTTGGGGAATTTTGTGGCTTGACGATTTTGAATAATTAATAATTGATAAATTAATGATAGATTAATAAATAAAATAAACAATTAGGTTTTAAAATCAGATTTTCTATGTTTTCTTGAAATCAGTCTGAATGAAACAATTCTTTAAATTCTCTTAATGAAGAAGAAAATGTGACATAAACAAAAAAAAATTCAGTTATTCATATTATTTAATTAGCATAATTATAATAATAATAGAAGCAAATTGAAATGATAACAAAATGTTTCCTTCTTTGCACTTTTTAATTAAATTAATGAAAACAATTTCAAATTGTTTTGAAAAGCTTACATAAATGCTTTTATCTTGATTTTTAAAATTTCTTCAAATATAATGTTTTAACAGAAATAAAAGTAATTTATCTCCAGAATATTCCCAAGAATATTCTGACGTTAAAATTTGCAACTAGTTTTTCCTCCTAAGCACACATTAGTTTCATCAAACCTAATTTAACACTTTTGTTATCTCAATTTATGATGAGTGTAGCTCATTTGTATTTATGAATAAAATAATCATATATACTACTTATTTTTCGAAATTGTAACTCTTATAAAAAAGATATGAACTTCAATATCATAAATTAACTTCTTTAAATCGTACCAAATCAGAACTTGCAATAAAGTTCCACCAGAAGATTTATTCAAGCAATGTTTCAAACACCAGATTTCTACTGGATTATACGTTGTTCGAACCATTTATTCTTATTACAAAAGAGCGAAACATGATTAAATACAATAGTTCGGCATATAATGGCATTACACTCGACCTCTTCTAAACTCTCTAATAGAGTGGAGCGGTGAAATATTGTTGAACCTTAACTATTGGTCTGTACATTTATCGTTTAAAATGTACAGCACGCCTTTCAAACACATTCTGATCCTTGACACTTCTGACTTGTGAGATTTGTGCCAAGGTTTATTTTCTGTGACTTTGTCAGATATTATGATACGTAGAGGTCGCTCACAATTCAACCAAGTTGCGGCAGTTTAAGGGCTTTTGATTCTTTTTGCTTTAGTGATTTAAATGTGTATTCAAAACAGAATAGTTTATGCTAATGCTGTTTTAGATACTAATTAATACCAGAAGTAATACCAATTCATTAATCTACTTAATGTTTTTAAATTTTGTGTTGCACAGTGAGCAAAATTAAAAAAAACAGACCACTATGAATAATTTTTCACTTTATGATCAAATATTCTCGTTCTAGGACTCAATCTTAAATCTGTAGTTTTCAGAAAGTTGAATGTTTAAAACTTGTTTTCTCAGGAACTATTGACAGATTTTGCCATGTAAAATAACAACCTTTTCAATGATGTAAAAAATTGCACTCCTTACAATTTTAAAATTGTTTTTTGACTTTTATTGAATAAAATGATAAAAAATTATAAATTATAAATATTTATTTAAATTTATTTTTTCCATAAAATTATATTTGGATAAACAATTTTCAAAATTGTCTGCAATTTTTTTTTCATTTCGATTTCTGCGTGTTCTGGAGATGTGACGGACTATTTAAAAGTAAAATTAACATTAAAGGATCCAAACTTCGGTCCACTCTTCTGAACAAACATTGGGACCATAGTTCTCAGATAGCGGCTACTCTTATATTTTGGAGATCAGAAACCCGAAAGGTACGTCTATTCGGATAAAGTACATTGTTGTGTCTGATTTCGTAATTTGAAATATCGTCTGAACTAACTAATTAGCATATTTGAGGCCGCCCCCTCGAAACATTAAGATTGAGACCTACAACATGAAGATCAGATCATTAAATCAAAAAATTTTCAAGATGCTCTGTTCATTTTTTGCACACCATACATAATGATTTTTCAGCTTTATTTCAGTGCATTTATCATATCAATTCAATACGGATCGTATGTTGTATTTAAAATCATAATATAGTTGCATTCTGATTTTTCCCCTTCAAATAAAACTTTTGGTCACGGCTGTTAAGTGGTAGACTTCAAAAAGATTAAGTATAGGTCTGCGTGCTAGTTTTATGAACCAAGAAACATAGGACTTTTATAAGCTTCAGGCACTTTCAGTTCTTAAAAATTGGTTTTATAAGTTATTCTGTACATTTCAACTATTCATAGCATTTTTAGGTGAAATCCATACTTAATGGCAATAAATAGCAAATTAATAATATGCAGACCAAATTTTTTCTAAACAGTATCCATTTTTGATAGATCATTTCCTTGCCCATTCGAACTTCCACTAATTGCTACAAAAATTTATTATTAGGTTCGGAAGTAGAACGATTTGAAATTAATAGGAAAATAAAATAAATCCTGCATATTTTGGTAACTCCATAAAACGATGGCTGAAGTATTAATCACTTCATTAAAATTTTGCTGACTAACCCTTTTTATTTTACTGTATTGATGAAAAGTTTAGGTAAATTAAAGTCCTTTATACTTAGTGAATGTTCAGAAAGTAAATTTGATTCGAAAATTGGTTATTTCACCCTATTTGAATTCCATATATCTGCACAATACTTTAGTTTTTACCCGCGTCAATCTTAAAAATATGTGCAATAAATTTAAAGCTTGTTTTTGATAAGAAATGCATTAATAAAAAAATCATTGAAATAGAAGATCTGGAGCAGGCATATTCAAACAAATCACCTTTAATATCCTATAATAATGCAACTTGAATTTTAAATCAACTACAGAAAATTTCCCGTTCCTTTTTCACAAAAAAACTACTTTTGTGATTTAATTACATGCACATAAATAATGCTCCTTCCATCTGTTTTCTTTTAAGCCTGAAACGATAAATATTTATTGTGTGATTTTGTATTCTGTCATAGTGAATTTTGTTAAAGTTGTTATTCCCAAGAAAAACGCGCCTAACCATTATAATTAGGTGCTTCCTGATGCTCCGTGTTTACATCGATTAATCATGAGTTAGTTTTGATATCAGTATTCTTTTTCCTCTAACTTTAAAAGCGTGACTCCTCGACGGAAATAAATATCATTAAGTCGCTATTTCCACTTATATTTTGTATAGAAATAGTAAATGTCAGCAAATCAACCGGAATATTAATAAAAACATGTCTGCAGGCATTTTATTTAATGTGTAATGTTCTAAGAATTTCCAAAAAAATTCTTACTCTATTACTAAATTAAATACTTTTGGACTACAAATAAATAAAAAAATAACATACCTTGCAATACACGTTGCCACCAATAAATGAAGCCACTGAAATCACAAGTTTTTTTTATAATGTCGTCTTCATGGTAGAGCATTACTGATTTGTCATTCAAATATTTGTCATAGAACAATAGCTTCGTTTCACCTTGGTTAAACGATTCGTTATATATCAGTTTTGTATAGTTTTAAACAATACTTGTGCTGTACCAGTTCTTGATTTGGCTTTCGCATCGTTTTTATTCTAAATGAACAGCCTACTGGTGCATGATTTAAATTTTATTAATATTTGTACTTTCATGCAGACAAATTCCTGAGCAAATTGTTAATTAATGGTAATAAAATCAAAGAATTTACGTCAAGTATAGGCATTTAAATTTTATTTAAGCATTTACATTCTATTTAGGCATTTAAATTGTATTTATTTTAAATGACAACCTACTGGTGTATAATTTAAATTTCAAAAATATTTGCACTTGAATGCAGAAAAGTTCACGAGCATTGATTGAAATAAGTAGGCGAGAGGGGGGCACTTGTGAACAGGGGGCACATGTGAACATGGTATGTTTTACCAATATGATTTGAAATAAAAAATCTTGAAAAATTTTCAATTGATGGCAGTACTAGTCCTACCTCTCTGCGAAACTTTCAGAACAATGAGACATTTTTTTGTTCTATTCTGATAATTTCTTTGTATCAGCTGGTGCTGTATATATTATAATCACTAGCTTCTTCAAGTGAAAGCATAGTATAAATCAACTAATAAACTAAAATTAACTATTGCAAACCATTATATGAACATTCAGGTAAGTTTATGACAATTTTTTTTTTTACTCAATTAAAAATTCTTTATTTTTCAAGTAAGGTTTAAGAAGGAGGATAGGGCACTTGTGAACAAATCATCTGGGGCAGATGTGAACAGTTCACATGTGCCCCTACATAGTATTAAGATTATTATCCTCATGATATTATAAGTTTAAAAATATGTATGCATTTAAAATTATTATTATTTAATTTTCCATAATTGATTTATTAATTTTTTCTTTAAAATTTTTTTTTTACTAAATGGTTGATCACGCATATTAACTGATACACCTGAGAAAGATAGAATTGCTAAACTACAGATGAAAAGATAGAAAAATGAAAAAAAAGCATGAAAGAGTATCAGAGAGGAAAGAAAAATGCCCATTACAACTCCTGAGGAACATGAAGTTGTGAAAAACCCAACAGTGAAAAAATTATTGTACAGCTGAAAAATTATTTTATTATTGACAGTACTGTTGTACAGTTTAAATTCACATAGTAAGCTGCAACTCCTTCAGTATAATACGTATCTATATCTGTCATATTAAAGACTTCTTTCCTTGAAATATGATAATTTCTTTGTGTTTTTAATCTTGTTCATATGTGCCCCAGGCATGTTCACATGTACCCCCAATAGGGGCACATGTGAACAATTGAAGTCATTTTTTTAAAATATCATAAAGTAAAGAAATATTTTATTGAAAAATCTCAAAAAATTCCGTAAGACAAAGAAAAGACTATTTAAACATATGAACTTCTTTACTGTGAGAAATTTATGATATTTTTTGAAAAATGAAGAAATAAAAAAATTTGTTCACATGTGCCCCCCTCTCCCCTAATAGTAATAAAATAAGAGGATTTACGTCATGTTTAGGCATAAAAATTTTATTTAGGCACTTATATTGCATTTATTTTAAATGACAGCCAACTGGTATATGATGTAAATTTCATAAATATTTGTACATGAATGCAGAAAAATTTCTAAACATTGATTAATAATCAATAATTATAAAACAAAAGAATTTGGTATATTTAAGTGAATTTTAAAGAAACCATTGTCAATGTTTCAGATTCCATAATATTTTCTTGCACAGATACATTGCTAAAGCGTACCTTATGGTGAAGTCATAAATAATTTTTTAGTTAATTGGAATTAATTATTAAATTTTTCAAATTTAATTTTTGGAGGTCGCATTAACCAAATATTGACAAAAGTTTCGTAAAATAAGTTATTACCTTTATTAAATTTTCAAATAATTCCAAACACTGAAAAAAATTATTCTCTCTACCTGTATTATTTATAAATCTTTGAGCCACTTCTGTTAAAAGTTCGTTGGTTTTTTTTTTTTTAGCAAAAAGCAAACTTTTTCATGTGTATGCTTTCTGTTTACGTGTTATTTGAATCCTTTGGGATTTTTTTCCGGTTTATAATAGAACTTGAAAGTAATTTTCTTTCAATGTTCCTAATATATTTAATAAATTGTGCATTGAATAAGCGTTTTAAAATTATTACAGATTTTACAGCGTTTTAATATTTTTTTCATTTTTCCCCTCCATTTTGAGCATAACTGACCATAGAAAATGTTTAAATTCCTATATTAAGGAGCATTCATTAGCTAAATTAAGATTTTTAGAATCTTAAGAGTAAATAAATTTTGAATTTGCTTTAGATAAAATATATTATTATCGTTTCCCCCCATTTATATGTTATAGGTTTGGATGCGTAATAAACTTTTAAACAGTATTTTGTACTTATGTATATACTTTATCTGAATTTTTCAATTATTGAAATGTATCTTATCTAGTATAATGAAAGATGACTTTAATAAATGACTTCATAGTATTTTACCTTTAATATTTTATTAAAATTGCCATTATTTTTCTCTTCTCGCCTCGTGCCACATGTAATTTTTCAATTTGCTCAGAATTTTCTACTAATAGTTTACGGGAGGAATCACTATTTTGTAATATCTTTTTAAAAATCTAGTAAAAGTGATTTTAGTTTAAAAAAAGTTATATGTTAGTATTTACCTTAATATTTGAAAATACTTTACCTTCTTAATAATATACTAGAAAGGAAATTGGCTAAATTTATTTTCTAAAATAATAAATACTATTTTAAAGTTTTACATTCTTAAGAGATAAATTTATTTGCTACATTTTTTTGTCTCATTTTTAGATTATCTGTGCCATTTGTTCGTAAATAATCGCAAAGTTTATGTTTATCTAATTTTCCCTTATAATACTTATGTCTTATTCTGAAAGAATTCTTCCGAACTGATTTTAAATCAGCAATTTCATGAATGTGCCTTTATTTGCCTTTTTCTTCTTACATAATATTGCAGATTTTTCTTAGTCTTGCAATTGTTTCTTCATTCAAATCTATCATTTTTTTTTCTAACATGCGAGTAAATCCAATATTTTTTTTATGAATTCGAAAAATAAGAAATGATACATTGCAATAAGGCTCCTTCTTTTGAAGACAAAATTTTTTCTTTTTTTTGATAATGAAAATAGTTTGATGAATCATGATTTAAAAGAGAAAAAAAAACTTCATCATTTCCGAAATGAAATGCAAATAATATTTGCTTCATAAAAACATCAAGTTATCATACATGCTCATTTAATTGAGTTATAGCGTGATAAACAATATTTATTTATTCCAATAAAAAACAAATCCTTCATCACTTAATGTTCCAACAATTTAGCTGAATCAAAAATATTTTACTTTGCTTAAAAAGGCTTGAACGGAATATTATAATTTTCTTTTAATAGAAGTATGAGCTACTACGATGTGCCTGAATTACGCAATGCGCCTGAAGGTGAATTTCCTGCATTCTTAAGTTTAAAGCATTGCCTAAATTGTTAAATTATTAAAAATTTTCGGAACGCGCCTTATTCAGAAAAACTTAAGTCGCACATTTTTAATACTCAAAATTTGATATTAAATATCAAGAAGACATCAGGCAATTATTTCTGTTTTATGTACTTTCAGCATTTATTTATTTTGCCAAATACTAAGTTAAATTAACATTTAATAAAAGTTAAAAAAAGAGTGAAATAAGCTTGGTTTTCAAGCAAAGCGTACAAGATTGCGTATTTGAGAGTTGGTGAGCGTTAGCGAGAAGGAGATAGAAGCCCTTTATTTTCATATATATTATTTGAGCCGCGTCAGTACAGGGAATAGAGCGCTCACCTCAAAATGACTTGACCAAGGTTCCAATCCCAGTAGTGACTGGTTGTTACAAATTCTGCAGCATCAGTCACAGTCTTGACGTAAACTATTCTTAGTGGTAGATGAATCATAGGTTAGAGTCTCCTTGCCGTCACGCTAGCTGTGGGAGGTTCCCCTTTCATAGTAGGTTTTCGTGGTTTACCTCTGTGTGTAACGCAAATGCGGGTGAGTTCCGTTAAGAATTCCTCCACGAAGTCTAGTTTGTACCAATACTTGATGCAGAAGCTCCCTTGTTTTCTGGTTTGGGTTGAAAACAAAGTTTAACATTGATTGTCTTAAACTGCGAATTTAGTCGGATGTCCAACTTTGGCTATGAAATAAAATATATATGAAAATGTACTTTATTAAACATATCTAATATTCATTTGCATAATAATTTTAATATCTTAAAAGTTATTCATAACTCAACAAAGTATTTTTATCATAATTTATGGAGAAAACTATGCCCGGACCTCTCAAACCCGGAACTCTTCATTGTGTAACAAATAAAATCTCGCGTAAACTCACAAATTGAGACTACTTTCATTTAAATATCTCCTCCCTGAACTCAATTTTCATAACTAAAATGAAATTCAATAGAGAAAGGGAAAACTTGTCACGAGATCCTTCGGAGTATGATTACTGGTACTGTTAAATATCTAAATGGCATTCTCCATTACTATTGTCCAGGAAATGCATGGTTGTACCACAATTAGTTGAGAAATTTGTAACTAGTTCAAATACAATATCATCCCTGAATGCAAAATTTGATGAAATACAATGAATTGAAATGCAAATTTCATTAACATAATCGAAATCTGTATCAAACTGGATTTCAGTTACCTTAAAATGCTGCATAAAATAGGATATGTAGCATGAAGCTATATTTTGTTAAATTAATAAGAAATTTTTGCAAGAGCAGATTTAAGATTTTCCGAACTAAATTTGTATTGGATAGTAGCTATAGAAATTGATTGAAGTTCATGATTTTTTTCTGTAAAAGTAACAGTAATTTTATGATGGTAAAAATGTAGATTTGTTTGAGGCAACAGAAACGACTGAAATGTAAAAAAATTTTTTTTTATTGCTTTCACTTTTTTTTTTATTCTGTGATTTCGATTTCTGAATTTAAGAAAAAAATTCTAAAAGCAAAATTCGAAAAAGATTTTTTGTATGATAATGATTAATAAAATACAAAATTTAATCATTAGGCATCTTTAATTTCACCCAGTTTGGCTTCTTCTCAATTATAAAAGCAGAGTATATACTTCTAGAAAAAGTATAATCTTGTAGAGTAGTATAATCTTGCAGCAAACAATTTTAATATCACTTATTTTTTCAGTATTTTTTATCAACATTTTATGTGTATTTTTTAGGCAAAATGATTTACAAAAATTAAAAGCATTAAAAAAAATTGAACTACTGAAATATTTTATTTTTATTCTTAGAATCGATATAAAAGAAGGTTCCTTTTCTATTATTTTTTACTGAGGCTTTCTAAATTAAAAAAAAAACAGTGAAGAACACGTTTACAATATTGTATTCAACAAGCATTTTTACTAAGACAACAGTTAAGAAAAAACCAACATGGATAAGGTAAAATATTCGTTTTGCATGAACATATGATTCCATGTCAAACTTCAAATATATTCAATTTAACTTAAAGAGAATTCAGAGATTGGGCTGATTTGCCCACAGCCATACATTTTAGAGTGAAATAAATTTCTTAATGAAAATCTATTTAATAGCTTTGCCCCTACTTTTTGAATTTTATACTCTCCAATTTGTTAAATTAAATCTGTGGGGAAAGGAGTAGTTGATAATGTAAACCTTCATCTATAGAAAGGTACTCAAAGATTGCATCAAGTTAGCATGTGTTATATAGCGGTGAATTTATATTTAATAAACGTAGTGGTAGTTACGTCACAATGCTCCCCCACCAGAATTTTATTAGGGATAAAATTCAATGAACGGATATCACTAATTACCGTATTTGCGAAAAACCGAGAGAGCTGTATTAAGTTCACAGAGTTTTGAGCGTTTGTAGTGACAGCTGTACTAAGTTCACAGCTGTGTGTTTTGTCTCTTCTGTGTTGCTATTAGCAGTTGAGTGTGCGTAAAATCCCGTTGTGTGGAAATGAAACTGAGAAGAAAAAGCGCAAGGAGAACGTTGACGCAGTCACAAATAGCAAGCCAAATGATCAATGGGGTCCATTAGTCGAAGTGGGCGTTACTTTTGATGCATATCCTTATATGCTAGTGTATCCTTATATACTAGTGAATCGATATTTAATAATTGTACTTGTAGCTAAGCCACAAATCGATTCTAAAGGCGATACCCTGATATCTCCAGTGATAGTTTTCGAGACGTATACTTATGCGATGGAATCGCATAATTACAATGAATGTGTTTTTTTATGGTTTTTTTTCTTCATTTTTCATCACATCTAATTATTTTTTGTATAATTACGATCAATTGTTTAAAACATTATTTATATTAATATATTTAAAAAAAATTATTTTTGCAAAATATTATTTTTTGTGAAGTTCATTTTTGTAAAATAATATTTATTTTATACTTTTTAAAAAATAATATCGTTTTGTTGAATGAACTTTTAACTATAGTTGTTTAGAATTGATCAACGGTGTTTATCTTTGAATGTTTATTATTATTTTAAAAATAAATAAATTCTGCAGGATATGCTTTTTGAATTATAAATGCGTAAATGAATGCATGTTTTATATTGAACTCATTTTCAATGTAACAAAATTCTCATTTATTTGTTCTGTGCTTATTTATACATTGTTCTCAGTTTAAATATTTCTCTAAGAATTTTTACATCAAGTTAATAATTTTAAACAGCTTCCGAATCATATTCTGAATTCAGAGTGCACTCCGAAATGTCTTTAGATGTGTAATAAAGGAGTTCCTTCTTCCTTTTGATGCACAAGATTAAAATGATATATTTTATATAACGTTCCTTATAAATGTCTACAGTTTTACGAAATTTCTTTATTTGAGAACACATATTTTTTGTAATTTCATTTATCTCTATTTGATTCTAAGCTCTATTTACATTCTAAGAAATGAGAAATTCGACTAAATATTACTCACTTTGTGCTATTATTCCAGTGCATTTATCTTTTCAAAACTGCTTCATAAAAAAAAAGCCTTTATAGTGAGAGATTTTAAATTTGCATATTGTATTAAAAATATTTATGATCTATAAATGTGTTTTCTAGAATAAGAAAAATTTCTTTTATATATCCTTTCCTTTATATCTACATGTTATTTATTTAATGTCCTGTTCACAGTATTATAGTACTCTTAATAACAGAATTTTTGCCTTTCATTAATTTAATTTTCATTATTCATTATTTTTTCTGTTATTGAAATTTTATTTAAATATTTTAAATTGGATTCAACACACATTCGAATTAGCTATGATATAGTTATAAATAAATGATATTGATTATTATTACTAGTTAGTAGATATGTTTGTGATTTTTATTTTCATTTAATACTTGACATTCAAAAGAATTAAATATCAGGTTTTAATTTTATATTTACAAAATTTGAGTCTTACTCTTTTTCTTCAAAACAGTTCTAAAACTGAACAGAAAAACTAATTTGAAAAAAAAAATAGCTTTTTTCAAATTCTGTCTGTGTAAAATATTTGACGTGAAATTTTTTTTTAATCCTTTAATGCAAATTTAAATTTTGAAGAATTACTTTTGAAAAAATTTTTTAAATTATATTTTCTGCTACAGAAATTTTTAAGTGTTTTTAATTGGATTAAATTTAATTACTTTAATTTGCTTTGAGCTGTTTATTTGTATTTCAATATACAGGTATAGGACAATATAATAGGAACACCTATGAAAAAATGAAAATATTTTATTAATAAGGAGTTGGGCCACCTTTGGCCTGAATGACAGCTTACATTCGACGTGGGATTGACAAATAAAGGTCTTGAACAAAGTTCATTGGAATTTGCAGCCGTTCCTCTTGCAGGGCTATCTCGAGTTCAGAGAGTGTGCGTGGAGGAGGAAACCGAGCACGGACTTTTTTCTCCAAAAAACCTCACAAAGGCTCAATGATATTGAGATCAGGGGACTGAGGACACCACGTTAGATGGTCCACTTCATCATTATGCTCATTTAAACATGTTTGAACACAGTGAGACGTGTGAACAGGGGCGTTGTCATCTTGGAACACAGGACGCTCTCCCAGAAAGACAGTATGAGGCATAGGGTGAAGATGATCTACAAGAATGCTTCGGTAATGGTCCCCTTTGACCCCCCCCCCTCAAGACAACGGGAGGCCCCAATCCACGGGCAGATATAGCGCCCCACACCATCACAGAACCACCTCCATGTTTCACGGTTGGAACCAGGCAGTCAACATGAAATGCTTCTGCCGGCATTCGCCACACGAACACACGTCCGGTGGTCTGGAATAGTGTAAAAGAGTCTTCATCAGACCAGATGACTTGTCTGACCAGATGACATGAATGTTAGCAGTGTAGTCTTGCGTTTTCGAGCGACTATCCTCTTCAACACCCGTCTATCACGGTCTGACAGCTTTGACTTCCTGCCGCTGTCGAGCCTCGCCGAAGACACCTTGCCCAACTTTGTGTATGCCGACAGAGTCCTTGATACAGTGGTCCTTGAAACACCTACAAGGTTCGCTGTTCTGGACACGGACGCTGCAGCCAGGCGAGCTCCGATTATCATGCCTCTTTTAAGGTCAGAGTGGTCGGACATAATCTCGTTTTGCTAGAAACAAATTTTTCTCATGCGAATCTCACACTACCAAATGCTAGACAGATACCTTGCCTTTCATCAACACTAGGTGGCACATTCTTGCGACACGTGCCAGCCGCTTATTGGACGGTCGAGAACGACTCTATTCTTTCACAGGTGTTCCTATTATTTTGTCCTATACCTGTATAGTCGAAAGTCAGAAATGAAAAAAAGAGACCATCAAAATATTTCTTCAAAAATCATTCTCAAATATTGAAACAATACCAGTGTCCAGGCATTAATTCGAAAAAGCCAATAAAGCATAATAAAAAGCCAAAGCGAGACGATACAAAAGATAAGAGAAATAGTGCACATACATAAAAATTAAACAGAACTGGAAATACTTGAAAATCGGGGGAAAAGAGATCAGTCAGAAAACTTAAATGGGTGTTAAATTTCATAAGGTGGTTTTATTTTATAATGCCATATTTTTCACATTTTATGTATTTTAATATGATATACTTTAATTTTTTTTCATAGTTATATTGGAACTTTTAAAAATTTTCAATCCCTTAGCATTCCTCCACCTTCAATTTATGTTAAGTTTATTGAACATGAATTGAAAACAAGATAAAAATTATTGTATAGCTCTAATGCACTTTGCTTTTTGAAGTACACTGATGGACAAAATTAAGAGATGGAAGACATTTTCCCAAATATTTCAAGAAATACTGAATATAAATAAATGAAATTTGGTATGGACATAGCTTATTCCATGATAATAAAGCATGCAAAACAAAAATGAAAGTGCCATTCACTGACAAGACCTATCACCAATAAATCAAATGTAATCTGAACTTAAGGATAAAAGATGACAATAAAAGTGAGGCTCGTACAGTGTGTGTTGCCTCTAGTATGGTGTATGGTCATCCCTGACAGACAGACAGCATGCACAACGAGTATGCATGTTGTTAATAGGGGAGTTAAAGAGGACTTGTGGAAGACCCTCCCATTCTTCCACCAGAGCAATTTTTAAACTCCAGAATGGTTCTGGGGGGAGGTTGGCGTATCGCAATAGCTCTCCCATAAGCATCCCAAGCATGTTCAATAAGATTCAGGTCAGGCGATTTAGCTGGCCAATCCATTCGTTGAATATCCTCGCTTTCCAGATACTCATCAACCATGAGACCCCTATGTGGTCGCGCGTTGTCGTCCATAAAAATGAACTCAGGGCCAACAGCGCTATTGAAAAGACGCACATAGGATCTAGGACCTCTTGCCTGTACCTCTGGGCATTCACGGAACCATTGTCAAACACATGGAGCGGTGTGCGGATATCTTGCATGTGCGAATGTATGTGCGAAAATGCTTTCCATCTCTTAATTTTGTCCACCAGTGTATTTTAAAATCTTAAAACAATTGTAAAACTATTGTTTTATATTTCATAATTTTTAAAAAAATAGGTTTTCTTGTCAGTTTATTAAATTATTCAGATATTGCATTTTTTCAATATTGTTGCAAAATTTTACTCGAATTTCTATTATTTTAAGGCAAAATATTATTGCTAAACGTTTTGTTATAATTTCTTTTATTCGATATATATACGTATATATATATATATATATATATATATATATATATATATATATATATATATATATATATATATATATATATATATATATATATATATATATATTTCCTTTTCTTCATTTATTATTTATTGATATACTTTTAACAATAATTTCTATGATTTCTCTTCCTATGCAAGGCACTGATTTACTTCTTAAATAAACTCTCCACAATCCACAGATACCCACCATGATGACGTCATATACACCACCTGTCGGCTCTGTTTAAAGTGTCATAGATCAAATAATTTGTGTGTCTTAAAACAAATGGCATCAAATATACATTGAATGTTTTTCTGACGTGATATCTGACCAATTATTTTTAATTTTAATGTAAAAATAGTGAAAAATGGGCTTTTGTTTTTTCGAGTTTATTTCTCAATTAAAAAAAATAACGTACGTGTAATACTATATTTTTTTGGTAAAATTTGCAATATTTTATAAATATCTCCCCATTTTTAATTTTAAAGTTATTCTCTATATCTTTCTCAGTATTTGTTGTTGCCCAATTTCAAATTTTAAACACACTCAGGTGTTTCATCATGTGATATAGTTTTCTTCCATTTGTTATTGCCTAGGCACAAAGAATTCAAAAGAATTTTATCAAATCTAAAAATAATTCTTTTATATGAAATGTAGAAGCATTTTAGTTACTATTACTTATTTTAAAAATAAATCTGAAGCAAATAAACTGTATTGTGAAAATTGAGTTATGATATTTTGTTTTGTTGAAATACTATTTTCAATTATTTTTCTGGAAATTCAGTAAAACGTTACCAAAGGAAAATCTTCCAGTTTAAAGAAAAATATACTGATGTTTAAGTATTATTAAATTCTATTCCAGATAGTGAACCCTCGTAAAAAGACGACATTCCCTGTTTATGTCTTTTGAAATTGCTTCAGTTTTGTGAAGAAAGTTAAACACAAGTCTATCTTTTGCTTCTTTGCGTAAATTTTCTTACACGCTTAGAAAATAGATGAAAGAAAGTCTTGTTTAAAACGAAAGTTTTATTTCGAACTTCCAAGGTTCTCCGTGTAAAAAAATGCAAGTAAGATTCCTACCATTGTTTTTCTCCCCTAAGGATAGTGCCTTGATGAAAACTAATTTTTTTTTGTATCTGTAGTTTGAAATATGTTTTTTCTTCTTTGATTTTTTTTCTTATGTAAATAAAATGCTACTTTTTTTCAGCATGTTTATACAGGAGATAATGTCAGGGAATTTTCGAAGGGTATTATTAAAGTTCCTTGATATTTCTGAACAATAGTTCTTTTTAATGAAAAAAATACGTTTGCTAATCTGTATTTAAAAGCATGTAAATCTCTTAAAAAATACTAATGTTGCTGCTTAAACTTCTTTAGTATACTAAGTTTACGTCACCCGTATATGTTGGACATTTCATAATATTCCTAATTATTATTGAAATAAATGTTTGCCTTTCATTATTAAAGTTGTGAAATAAAACAAGGAAGATCAATACTTCAGCTTTATAAAGTTCCTTTTACAGTGTCCAGAAAAAGAGTCAGTGGAATGAAAATACTCCGCCCTGTAAAGGTAGTGTTAAAGGTGACTATGTACGTACTTTAAAAAACTACCTTTAACTGCAGGGAGTATTGTCATTGCATTTGATCTTTATCTGGACACTGAAAAAGGAATTTCATAAAGCTGAGTATTGATCTTCCTTGTTTTATTTCACAACTTTAAAAATGAAAGGCAAACATTTATTTCAGTAATGATTGGGAATATTATGTAATGCGTACTAAAGTACGTACATGGTTATCTGCCTTACGAACCTGTCCATCAGTGCTTAATACATAAGTTGTTACTATAAATTACCACCAACAGTCTATAGTAAAGACTCACAGGGAAGCCGTTTATTTCAAAGAATCACGAAGATGACGTTTGTTAAGTTCGTTTGTATGTACTCAGTCAACAATCAGTGTCGTGACAAACCGTGACAAGGAAAAGGCACTTTTTAGACGTGCAGACGCTATACTCTACTTACTTTGTCGGTAACTAGAGTAATCAGTAGTATTTAATTTTTATAGTTCACAATATTTATCTTTTTAATTAATTTAATTAATTTGAAACAATTTTAATTAATTTTTAATTAATTTTAATTAATTTTTAATTAATTTTTAATTAATTTTAATCAATTTTAATTTTAGATTTTATATTTATTATATTAGCGTTCAATATTTGTCCAATTTGGCTCCTTTTGTTTTTTGTTGCTCTGTAAATTGAAAAGTAACGTACCTAAAGTGTTATTTATTTTTGACTCTCCATAAATTGATACAAGTGCTTATTGATACTTGCATAAGCCATATCGAACCATACATGAATGGATCCTTATATCTGGAATGAAGGTATTGGCTAAAGTGGACCTTTAGGTATTTTGATAGGTATCGCATGAGACCAGGTAGTTTTACGCATCCCTTTGGTGTAAGGTACCCCAGTTTTATTACATTTCTCTAATTATTAATTATACGAGAATGTAACTCAAGTATCTAAAAAACTATGAGAATCCAGTTTTCCGTTAAATCAAATATTTTCGTTAACCATATCGAATAAAATATCATAGTATTTCAATGGTTAAGTTTATAAAATGTTTTTATTAATCAAATTATGATTATGCTCTAAGGTTTTGGATGTCTAATTGATCCACGTGCAAACAGTCTCCAAAGGGTTAAACGGTCTCTTAAGTATTTCTAAGTATACATTTATGCTCAGTCTTTCTAGTGTCAATTTATTAAAATTGCTCATCACTATGGTGGTTCAAATAAAACAAATGTTCTATAAGAAATTGCTTCCTTTTAAGTTTTTTATTTATTTTATTAAAAAAATTATTCAAACGTTATCCTAAAATCATATTAGGAACCAGAAATAATCTGTAATCAAAACAGTATCATTTGTCAATTGTCATTAAAAGTGTTTAAAATCTCTCGGTGGAAAATATTCATCAGAAATAAAACACATTCAGATAATAATTTTTTTCCAATATAATCTTGATTTCCTATGTTTTCGATGGGGAAAGACAGATGGGTACGACAACATTTAAAAAAAATTGATACTTTTTTTCAATTGTTATCTGACTATTTTGATACATCATTTGAAACTGTTCAAATGAAAGAAAGAGGATTTTTACCTGAAACAATAGTTAAAGGAAAATATAAATGGAAATTTTTTACTGTACTAGTCATTCTTTTATGCTTTAATTACCGTTTGATTACCTATAATAAATATTTTTATTTTATTTTTTGATAAAATTTTAAATACCTTTTTATGATATTCTTGGATTATGTAACTGTTGTAATTAACAGAATACTTTTAATTTTTAATTTCTAAGTAATAACATAAAATAATATACAATTTTTTGAGCTTCTTGATGCTGATAGCTAACCGTTACCGGCAAAGTATGAAACACCTGCAATCTGTAAAATGCCTAGGCATTGTATATGATGCTGGATGTTTTTAGGCAAGGTATGAAATCTGAGAAGTATTACATACTTTCAATAGGCATTGTATATAATACCTAGGTATTCTATAGAATGACAAATGCTATTTAGGCAAAATATGAGAAAAACGTCCTGATGAGGTTATTATGTAAATGATGTGCATTTCTCAAAATAAGAACGTTATTCTGAAAAAATAATTAGAGTGCTATTAAAAAATTTTTATTCAAAATGCGCAAAGAAAAATGAAAGTTGTACAAAACATAATTTATGCCTTTATTATTAAGGGAAAAAATTTCCGTAATCAAATTTCACATTTAAGTCACAATTATTTTCAGTTTAGAAACAAATATTGCACAAAATATCCATTTCCTCACCTTTACTAGCATGGCCACAGAAGATTTTATACTTTGCCAGTTTCTCATTTGGCATTCTATAGAATGCCTAGGAAATGTGTGAAATATAAATCATTTCATACACTGCCGGTTAGTTTTAGGCATTATATACAATGCCTAGGCATTATATACAATTCCGGATTTCAAACTTTGCCGGTAACATATATGCAAGTTGCCCACTAAAATCCACAAACTTTCTGTTAAAACGGTTTCAGTTTTTACCATGAAAGTGGTGTCAATAAGTTTAAAATTAAATCGTGACGACCATCATCACTTTTTCCTTCTAAATTATTTGATCACACCACTGTGTAGATAATTCCGAAAAAAATTAGATTTCAAGGATTTCGTGTTATTGTTCACAAGTTGTGTATTCATTCTTAATCTGTGTGGTTCAATCATTTTTCCAGAAGATGGCGCTACAATTTAAGTGTTGTAGTACACTGTCGTTTAAACACACCTAGATACTACTTTTCCTAAAACATCTTCAGCATTTGGTAGCCAACTTTTAGAATAAAGATGGTGGTAGATGGTGGACTTCCTACCCGGCTCCAATATGAAGTGCTAAGGTATAGTAAAGTTTTTTTTTCCAATGCCCGCCTTGGGAATGACCTACATCATACAGACATCTGAAGGGCAGATTTTTTGGTTACTTTTTCAAGGGCACCATAATATATGGACCAACGCTGCTCTCACAGTAAGGACAGATAGTACAGAGAATGAAAGAACATCCATGCCTCGCCCGGAATTCGAACCCAGAACCTTTCTGGTGCAAGGGCAGTTCCCTGACCCCTACAGAGGCTGGAACCAGGTATATTAAAGCTGTTTTGAACTTTTTATGAGCTTACAAATTTTATTTCAACGCTACAGATAGCCTCTTCAATGTTTTTTTTTTTGTAATCTATCCCTTGTGAGACCTCTCTTCAATTTTCAATTCCTATTACTATCTTCATAATCTTTTTTTATCAACGTATTTTTATTATTTCAAGAAATACATTGTTCATACTAAATAATAAAGAGGAATAGACATATAGTCAAAGAAAACTTCTTTTTTTATACATGAATGATGAAATGGGATCCATCATGAAACCACGTAAGAACAAGGATAGGAAATTATCGCTAATTACAATCATTAGAATTTCAACTATATAATAAATAATAAGGAACAGCGTATAGAAAATACAAGACCCCATTTCATTGTGATAAAGAGTAAAAAAAGCACTAAGAAAGTCAGAAATGTGCTGTCTGTTGTACTTTACTTAGAAAACCTGGTGTTTCTATACACCAAGTTTCAAATTCTGATCCAAAACTGATAATCACATGTCACAACAGCTAGAACTAACGTTAAAAGAATACTATCAAAATATCCACTGTTTACAGAAACATAGACTATGTACGCAATTAACAGAACCATCTGCAAATGTTTCAGAAGGAATGCATCAGTAAGAAATTATAGTTCTTACTATCAGCAGCGCTGTCTTTTAATAAATTTTAAAATTAATTTTTAAACTTGATGATAGTCCCAGGTTTAATAAGCAAACCGCAGCAAACTGTACATTTCTATCACCTTTCATTTTTTTCATTAATATTTAGAACTTTTAGCAAGTTTTCGGCTACTACTTAAAATGTAACGTTAAAAAATATTTTTTATCGTTCATCCTAGTTAAAGAAATCCAACCAAACAATTCCTCCATGCGTTTTAATAGTATAATTATTTAAAAGTAGACATTTATTTCAGCACAATATGCGCATTATTTCAGTAAAAACTTCATTTCCCTTCAAAAGTATACACATTTGGAAATAAGCTATTTCCTGTTATATCGAATTTGAATATTTTTGAAGCAAGTGGAGTTTTTTATCAAGTAATAGCTTCAGTTTCTTGAAATTATTTATTTAACAATGTACACATGTTCTAACAGAAGTAGAAATGACATGCTGCCGCGATAGTTCGTTTTTTAAATTAAGATATTATTCAATTATATTTACCTAAAGCAAGAAATATATAAATAAATAATATAATAAATTAAGAATATGTGAGAGGTATTTAATAAAAAAAAATATCTGTACAAAGAAAAGGAAAAAATGCAATCTATTTTATTTCTATTAAAATTAGATGACTATTTAAATAATTTAGAAAGCAATGCGGTTTAGTTGCTCTTTAATTTACGCTGCTTTATTTTTCAACAATCTGCATAAAGGCATGCTTTTATAATAGCAGCTTTAAAGCAAACTTTTTTTTAAAGGACTTGAAACCAAAGAGGGACTTAAGCTCTTTGGCTACTTAGCAAGTACTCTTAATTTTAATTAAATGCAAAAAACATTTTTCTTTGATAACGCATAAGTTTATTTCATTTATTTAAATATTTTCCTTTTTTACGTTTACAATATTATCCATTTCAGGATTTCACACTTTCTGTTTCGTAAAAAAATTAAATAAGGCAAATTTTTTTCAGATTAAAAAAAACTATTTATTTTACTAATATAGGTAATATAAATAATGAAACGATCTTTGAGTGAAAAAATTTAATTTATAAACAAAAGAAATGTAACAAGGCAGATGTTTTTTATTGAAAATAGTTATTTTTATTTTTGATTTTTTAGCATTTCGCTTATTTTTAAATTGACTTAAATATTTTAAGATGCAAATATTTAAAAGCTGTTGATACCAGCTTCGGTTCAATTTCGCTTATTATAAGGAATTAAAAGATAATATTTTTTACTGACTAATAAACAATTAAATTTTCTGATTTCTTACAATTCTTATTCGAAAATCAACAATTTTTATTTAAGAATGAACGAGAAAAAAAAGTTTTTTGATTTTGAAAAAATATTAAATAGTTAGTTTGTTTGATTTCTGTGTCTTAAGAACATTACTACTGTACGCATAATTATGAAATATTTCTCGAAAAAAAACAAGAAAAAGTAGTGAATTAGTGGAATGGTTTGTAAACAAAAAAATTAAAACCTATTTTGTTTATGCGGAGCAATATCTTAATATATATCTTTTCTATATATTCTTCACTGCAACATTTTAAAATTGAAGTATCACCCAATTATTTTTTCAGTATTGGTAATAAGTTTTGTCATCTCAGCTCAAGCTAAATATGTCAGACTTTTTTTCGCATTACATGAAATTAGAATTTGTTAGCTTTACAATTATTTAAAAACATGTAAAAAGCTTGATTGTATCTTTACGTTACAAGCATTGTATCTTTACGTTACAAGCATTGTATCTTCACGCTAAATCTGAAAGAGAAAATAGTTTAGTTCTACATGACGAACAAAGTTCTGGTAAAATTACCGTACTCTATAGTAATAACATTTAAGATAAAAAAGAAACAATTCTGGTTAATAAAACCAAAATATACGGTATTTAAACCACTCGCATATGTTTAGTTTTTCCTTTCATATGATAGCAGTTTACCGGGAATTCTGGTTTTTAAAAGTATCTATAGTTCTTATTAAAACACATTGTAATTTATTTAAATTGTAATTTCTTCGAAAATAATTGCAAATAGATATTAAAAATGAGCAATGATTTTTGATTGCAAATTATTAAAATAATAAAAAAAAACTGTCTGATTATCCTTCATTGTTCACGCAGTTTCAATTTCACTGCGTAATAATAATACTAATTTAATAATTTCATGGTGCTTTTAGCAATGTTTTGATATTTTATTTTATTACCACGTTTATATAAACTTGCCATCGTGTATGTCTGTCCGGGTGGAATTTTGTAATCGATTTTAAACTAACTTCCCGACTAGCTACAAACTTCAAATTTGGCACATAGTTCAGAATTGGATGACAATGCATGAAAATGAAGAGAAAAAAGACATACAAAGTAAAATAAAATTAAAATTTTAAAAATAAATTATTTTTGAGATTGTCTTTTGTTGTCGATTCCATTGTTTCAAATTAGTATTACATGTCAGGTGAAAAGATTTTCATTGTCGGAGTATTTTTATTGGCTGAAAAATCACGTGGTAGGATCCAGTTTTTCCTCATTCATTTCCAGATTGTTTTGGCTGTCATCAGCATTAAAACTAATGAAAGTCGAAAAGGTATTGTTTTTCTATAAAGATGTTTGATTAATTGATTCAGATTAATTAAGATTAGATAAGATTAATTAATAAAGATTAATTAATTTAAAATGAAAGTTCTATTATTTGTAGTAGTCTTGACTACTCTTGACTAAGAAAAATAATCTAAATAAAAATATATATTTTTAAAAACCATGTTTTTTGTAGTGAAGAATAATAATCAAAAAGTAATAATTTTTAAAAAATATAAAATAAAAATTAAAAAATTTGCAATTTAAAATAAAAAAATTCAAAATAAAAAATAATATTTTTAAAAACCACGTTTTTGTAGTGGAGAATAATAATTAAAAAAAATTTGAAAAACGAAAAACGTGGGACGCATGAAATACATAACAGTACATATACACATTTTCTTACTCATACTCATGCACAGCCACATATACAAAAACATATTCCACATCAACATTCAGATACAATTACAATTACAGATATACATACACATATTCTCAAGAGCACACATACACACATTAATATAACATTACTGTTATGTATTTCATGCGCCCCACGTTTTTCGTTTTTCAAATTTTTTTTAATTATTATTCTCCACTACAAAAACGTGGTTTTTAAAAATATTATTTTTTATTTTGAATTTTTATCTATCCACTTGCATGGCACGTTTTTCGCATCATATCACACTCGAAATACATCAAACACGCAGATTATTTAAATACTCTTAATATTGAAAAGTTTTAAAACTATTAATCCGTGGAATAAAGTATCTTTTTAGTATGTAAAAGTATCCTTGGAATAAAGTATCGAATTGGATGCAACTATTAAACTTGTTTTTGAAAACAAAAAGTCACAATGCCAAACTAAATAAACGCTTATTTTTCATTTTTTAAAGAATTCGATTAGGAGCATCATATAAATTACAAATTCAAGCAACACAATTTAACTTTGGGATAGTATTAATAGACGGACAGTCATTCTAGCGAACTGAAAAGACTCAGAATTTGGAAAGGGGCGCTGTAATTTTCACTTTCATCTCAAAACTATTTCTATCAAATGAAGTTAATGGTTCAATTGTTTAAATAATGGGATTTCTGAATTGTGCCCCGTGTAACGCTAAACGTTTAATGACGTAGTACTTTTGTCTGATAATAATGTCTGTCAGTAAGAATGAGCGCAGATAATGCTAGGGTGATTTCAAGTAAATTGTTCAAATTCTAAACTATCTTTGCATTTAAGCTATGATTGTCTAAATTTGTAAGAGTTAAGTGGTGTAGAATAGTTGCTAAAATTCTAAAAATATCTTTTTTTAAGGGCACCAAATACAAAGTTTCGACTTAATATAAAAAAAAGAAATTAAATGCTACTTTGATGAGGAACTTTCTTTTTGTATTGGGAAATCTAATTGTTAGTTTTTTTAGAATAATTAATGCTGTAAAAATAAAAATAAAATTTTTAATGCAAGTAATGAGAAGTATTTTTTTTAGTTTTGTTTTACTTAAAAAAAGTGCTGCTCGTTGCATTGAAATAATATTTCATAAAAAAATTATTACGAATATTAATCTTCAAACTTGATCAAAATATGACATGTTTTCGATAAATTATATCTGATCATAAAATCATCATCCAATAATATATTGGTCACATCCTATAATCGTACAATACGCATGATTGTATATTTTGAATCATACTTAACACTAGGTTTACGGACGTTTCTTATATACCTCTCTCTACGCACACGCGTCAATTTGACGTATGAAAGAATACATTTATTTGTGATTCTTAATTTAATAAATTCAATTTAGTAGATTTTTATCCACAACTATTTCTAAATAATTCGTAGGCATATATAATTCACCACTTTATATTTCAAAAACTTACTTAGTTGTTATTTACCATTCTTTTAATTATTTTGGTGTGTCCGGAGCTGATGTTTTTATATTTAGGAAATTATAATTATGTTATATTTATGAAATATTCTAGTATTTTATGCTTAAATACTCGAACTAAGCAACTGAACCTTAAGAATCTGACACTCTGACATCAATCATTCTGCGTTTGTTCTTTCAATTATTGATAATTGGCAACAGTTGTTTATCGCCTGTTTTATTTGAGATAACGATATAGGATAACAAATCGAAGTATTGTCTGTACATTCTTATTTATTATTGATGTGATAATTGCTTGTTTACTCAAAATTTTGTCTAAATTATGATCGCGTGAAATTGACGCATATCCGTAGAGATAGGTATACCACATAGAGAATTTCAATATTTCAAAGCTTTTGAAGAAAATAGCCTACAATATATATTTACTTCGATCAATGGTTAAAAGTCATTACAAGAGATAAAATAAAAATTCAAAAGGGTTTTATAATTTTCCTTACAAAACTCGAAATTCGTCAAAATGACACGTCCCGTAAACCTAGTGTTAATTTAGATTTTATCACACACAGAACACAGCGACTAAATTCCACAATATGTTGTTCACCTTCATTTTTTTTCAAAAATAAAATTCATTATAAAATAGTTGTAAATTTCGTTTTTTTAACAACAATTTTATGATTGTATTTGAAGCTATGAAGTATTTCACTCCTGTATTTGCATCCAGTATTTACTCCAGTATCGAACAAGAGGTAGTTTTTTCTAGAAAGAATAATGCCCAAGATAATTTTGACCAAAAGACTTTTATTATGTTACTTTAAATGACCAAAATACGTTTGAAACAATGCTTCACTTGTTTAAATAAATATAACAGATGAGTAAACAGGTACAAGTACAAATTTTCACTTTTTGTATATAAAATCTTTATAACTTTTAAACTATTCGATTTCATTCCATTTAATTAAACAATAGTAATGTCGTAGAATTTTATACACGATATGATTCTCGTAGGATTATATAATTATGTAATTAAAACTATCTGGCGGTCACACATATTGGAATTTGTATTTTTAGATGCATTCTTTATTTGTAGTAGAACTTGTTTTAGAATTTTATAGGGTAGAGAAAGGGCATCAGAAGCAATCTTTCACTTGTATGAAAATCAGTGGGTTAAAAATCACTATTCCAAACGAAAATTGTAAAAAATTTTCAAAGTAAATAACTGAAAACCTATTGATAAAAATGATAACTCACATTTATGAAGTTCTGAGATTAAACAGAATTTTCTCTCAGACATACAGCAGATATTGTATGACTTCATATACTGTAAAAACCATGGGGTAAAACTTATCTGTTTTCGGTTATGAAAAACTTCAAAAATATGCAGAAGAATGACTGATTTCGGGTGCTCTAACACATTTCAGAATGTGTGGTTAAATTTGAACACCAATTATTTGGAAAGCTTAAACCAAGCTCAGATGTATTTACTTCATTTATAAATTAGCTAAGCCGATTGGGGTTGGATTCATCTTAATACTTACTCTGTGCTGTATGTACGTTTGATCTATAAACTAATTTTATCTTATTGCGAGAATTAGTGTAGAATTATAGATATTGATCTTAAATTTATAATTCTTACTTTATTTTGTATCGCGAAGTTAACTTTACTGACCCTTTTAGGTGGTATTAATTTATCTGTAATTACGAGTTTCAGTATTAATAAATAAGAAAAATGGTGTCAACTACTTAAAACAAGTAGAGTTTATAAGAAATGAGTCAGTATTGTGTTGGCCCAGTCTTTTTACTGAAATTATCACTATTTGAACAAAACAAAATTCTCTTAATACATAGATTCAATGCAGTAGTTACACCCTTAGAGGAGAAGTTGTAAATATGATAAGAATTAAAATTTTATAGCAATTTCAATCGATTATTGTATCATATTTTCAAGTATGCTACTTATAGTGGCTAGGTGGCGCAGTTGGTTTGTCGTCGGCCTTCTGAGCCCAAGTCTGTGGGTTCGATCCCCGGCCCAGACACCGGATTTTCGAGATGCAGAAAATCCTCAGCAGCCATGTCATATGATTATGCGGCATGTAAAAGATCTGTGGAGTGCCTTATTGGCTCTTGGCATTTCCGGCAAGATTAAACTCCTACTGCACTTTAACATCCAAATAGAGTCTCGGTGTTGCCATCTAGTGTGGAGGAAACTAGATGTCCAAATTAACATGGCCAACGGTATCTCCCCCATTGTGATGGTCTGAAAGAGTGGATACCACTTCTGGAGAACGCACTAGCTCTGCTCATCGGGAAGACTGATTGTGCAGCTCATAGGAAATGAAGAAAAAAAATTGCTACTTATTTAAAATTTTTAAATTTTTCTACGTTTTAAAATTTAATGTTCAAATTAAATATTTAAAACTGTATTAGTATATTGAAGTACAAAATGGGAAACTGACAGTTTCACTTAAGCCCGTGTTGGATTAGCTCAATGCTTATGATATCACGCAAAAGTTTTGTCAATAGTAAGGGGTCCACACACCAAAAAATTTTAGAAACCCCGGTTTTTTACATTGTGCATGTTTTGAACATAATATATTACTCCAAAAAATGATTACTGTTATTATATTAGGTTCAATTTTTATTTAAAAGTCATTTGAAAAAAAAACAACTGAAAGTTTTAACTATAAATGGGAAATGAAATGTTTTGAAAGGCCAATAAATTCGTAACCTTTTCTTTACCAAAAACCCATATTCATAAGAAATATTTCTGGCGATTGATAAATTTCTTTGGTATTTTTAGAAGTTATTTTTAAAAATATTTAAGTATTGCAATTAATTAAATTGTAGGGGGTTTCAAAAATATACATTTAATCAACTTAAGAAATATTTTTAGAGAGTAAATAAATATTAGTAAATGTCTGCACCCTTAAGCATTTAGAGAACAATAATTTAATGTAAAGTTATTTTAGAGATTGAACAATTTACTTAAGTTCACTTCAGTCTAAAATGCTAAACACTATATCATATTTTAGAAGTGCTTTTATTTAAATAAATGAAACAAAATATGAAATTGTTTCGTACAGAAAATACAATTTTCAATTTCCTCCTGTTCCATCTAATCAGTTACGTTGTGTTAGCTTTTAAAGTTAAAGACATCGTAACTGTTTATTTTCCAATATATAGTCTCTTTCGTTTTCAAAACCATCTTTAAATTTTGCTTAGGAAATAGATAAATGCATGAGTTTTATAGTGAAGAAAAATATAATTTGTAATCATTAAATATATACATTTAGTAAATAAACGTCATTTTAAAATTAGAGAGCACGGGGTACCAAACGTATTGTAACGCAAGGAAGTGATAAATAATAAGGACAATAAACAAAATGTATCTACTTCACATCAATATAAAGCTTAATAATAACTAAGATAGGAGATTTTTGTTCATTACCGCACACCTATATCCCTGATTACTTCTCAATAGATTTTGTTACATTATAAAAAAGTTTTTTTCTTCTTTAAAATGTCAAACTGTTTTATCTAATCACTAATGTATTTGCGTTTTAGGAATGGACCAATGAAACCAAACTTTAAAGCTATAGTTCATAAAATATCTTGATTTAAAACATTAATTCTTTTTCAGATTAAACGGATACACAGCTCAATCTACCCCCAAAGGGGTCATCCAAGAAGAATATCCAATCTATAAAGACAAACGAGGCTAGTCGAGAGAGATAAATGGGCATTATTTCAAAGGGCGGTTACCATACGCTGAGTTAGTAAATCAGTTATTTTGCCGTAAGGAGGAATCCACCAGAAATGTGAGTAATCCAAAATCTCAGTTGTAATACAAAATCATTGCAACAAGATCAGTAAGTACTATAATATTTTTAAAAGTAAGCACAGAATGAACAGAACTTTTATAAAATGCAATATGCAGATACAGTTGACAAAAAAAGTATTAGCACACTAAGCTAATTTAAAATTCTTGCAAGATAAAATAACCAAACTAATCCAAACTAGGATTTTCTTTACCTTTATTATAGTAAAAACAAAAGTAAGTGAAAATAAAAAGCACACTTGCTTTTACAGAATTTAAAACAAAAAAACATTCTTATATTTTTGCAAAAAAAGTATTAGCACACTTAGTGAAATAAATAAAAACATTTTTCATTATCTGTGATTTGCTTTTTAATATCTTGTATGCAATCCATTGGCCTTAATGACTGCTTCTAATCTTCGTGGCATAGATTCTACTAACTTTTTGGTAATATCTGAGGAAATATTATTCTAGGAATGAATCAATGTAGATTCTAAAGAATCTCTTCCCGTATTGTGGTTATTCCTTACTTCTTGATCTAGATGGTGCCAAAGATGTTCGATCGGGTTTAGATCAGGTGATTGGGGGGGAGTGCGTAGCCTTCTTGGTGCATTATAAAGCAACCATCCCCTTGTTACATTCGCGGAATGTTTAGGATCATTATCTTGCTGGAATATATAGGTGTCTTGGAGGCCTAATTTTCTAGCACTGCTTTTCAAGTTACGGCGCAAAACCTCTATATACGATAAAGCTGTCATCCTACCATTAATAACTTCCAAATTTCCAACCCCATTATGCGCCATACAGCCCCAAACCATCACATTTCCCCCACCATGCTTAATTGTTGACAAGATATTTTTCTGATCAAGAGCAGTACCTTTTTTCCTCCAAACAGTTAAAATGCTTTTTGGCCGAAATATTTCAAACTTACTCTCATCAGAAAAAATAACTTGCTTCCAAAACTCCATTGGCTTACTTCGATAAGTCAGAGCAAACTCAAGTCTCTTTTTCCTATTAACCTCGCTAATAAAAGGTTTCTTCCTTGGCCTCCTACCCCGAAGACCACTCATATGGAGAACATTTCTAATAGTTTGTGGCGTCACTGACTTGCCAGAAGTTGACGCAAAGTCGTTGGCTAAATTTCGAGCACTTTGAGTTGGATTTCTTAGGGCCATTTTAACAACATGCCTCCTTTCCCTGTCATTTACTTTGACTGGGCGACCAGATCGGGGTTTATTTTTCGTGGATCCTGTTTCTTCCACTTTTTTAATAATGGAACGAACTGTTGAAAAGCTCAATTTTAACTTTTTTCCAATATCCCGATAACTTTTTCCTAATTCACGGAGACATATTATCTTTTCTCGAGTGGAGCCTGGAATTTCACACTTCTTCGGACTCATACTTAATGAATAGAGAAATTCAAAATAACACTGAACGTAACTTAATACTCTAGTCTTAGTACAAGTAATAAATCAGTTTCAGTAAGTGAATATAAGGTTTTATTCTTCTTATCTGTAGTGGTAGTAATGCAATTCGAGTGTGCCAATATTTTTTTTGTAAAATAAAATGCGTTTTTTCTATGTAAATATTTTGTTAACAATGACAGGAATTTTATATTTTGTGATTTAGTTTTCATTTGAAAATTGAGTGTAATATAGTTTAATTGGTAAAGTTAGAACTTTTCGTTGCGTAAATATTTGAAACTATATTGATGTGCCAATACTTTTTTTACCGACTGTATATAAACAGAAGTTACCATAATATTTTTATTAAAAGAGTAAAATAAAACAATATACTATAAGGCATCATTAAGGAAACCCTATACTGATGAGCAATGCAAAAAGAGTGAACACTAAGAATAACTTTTGGTCTAATGATCGTATTTTACTTTAATGTTTTGAGAGTCGAGCCTTAATATGCTAATGAATTAATGCAGACGATATATTAAGTTACAAAATGAGACACGAAACAGTAATATCTCTGAAAAAAATTTTTTTTGAATGGTTTTGTATTCTTGCCTCTTTAAATTTATCATATTGTGGCTAAATATTTTTCCAATAGCTTATGCTCTCGAAAGATTGAAAATTTTTTAATGTTAATTGCACTTTTTGTGTGTATTTCGCTATTTATCGATAACTTAAATAATTTTTGGACACGTATATAAAAACTGCTTATCCAAAGATAATTCTGTAAAAAAATGATATCGCTATTTATCGATAACTTAAATAATTTTTGGACACGTATATAAAAACTGCTTATCCAAAGATAATTCTGTAAAAAAATGATTTCATAATTATTTTTATTTTATTTAATAGTAAAGTAATTGAATTTCGAGGAACATAAAATTTTTCATGAAAACAATTTACAAAAAAAATCTTATTTTAAATTGTTTTTCCTAAGAACTATTCGAATAATTTTGTTCATATTTTGTTTCTGATCATTTATTATTTTGATATTTAAAACTTATAAATATTTGCATGTCTTACAATTATTTTTATAAGTAATTATTTTTAAAAAGTTTTTTTCAAATTCTGTGCAAAATTTTTTTTGATTCACAGATGAAGTTCTCTGGCTAATTCGAAATACACAAAAAGTAAAACTTACAAAAAGAAATTCTAATTATTGAATCCCACTTTTCGAACACTCTCCTGACAAAACAGTTAAGCTGAGAAAGGTATACTTATTTAAAAAGTACGCTTTTGCGTTTGAATTCGTAACTTGAAAAAAAAAACGTCTTCTCTAATAAATTAACACATTTAAGGTTGAACCCTGGAACAATTAAGAATGAGTATAGGTACGCGAAAATCCGATCCTGAGTTCAAAAGTTGTTCAATGTATCCACTTTTTGAGCACTGTGCAGTAAACTTTACAATATCTATGATTCGATATAAACAATGGTATTACATTTTAAGTTATCAACATATGTACTGAGCATAAAATAAAAAAAAGGACCACCCAGAAAAATTTTTGATCTAATGATCGGATTTTCACGTTCTACAGCTCAATCTTTCAAGGTTCACAACTATGCTAATTAAATAGTGCAGACGAAATTAGACGTACTTTATCTGAATAAATATTCTTTTTTTTCATGGATTGTGATTTGACCCTCAAAATATAGGAGATATTTACAATCTGGGAAATATAGTGTTTGGTCAGAAAAGCGATCCAAAATTTGGGCCTTTAAGTGCTAGCTTTACTTTTCGCGTCGTTCACCATGTCTCAAAAACATTTTAAACGAATTGAAAAATTTCTTCACACTTTTATAAAATTCATTTATTCAATAATATTTCTAAGCAAAATAAGCAATTTTCGTAAATATTTAGAATTTTTTATTAATTTATTTAATAATAGTTGAAAAACTTTTTCATCATTTATGAATCATTTTAAAGAATGCATTTTTAAATGCCAAAAGGAGAAACTTAAGTAAAATCATTCTAATAGTTCCTGCGAAATCGAATTTTGAAAAAATGCCTCTTTTAGAAAATACCTCTTTTGCTTTCACAGAAACTATTCGATTCATTTTACCTGAACTTTGTATTGTACTAAGTAAAAGTATATCAATTAAAATGAGGAAAAAACTTGTATAAATTACAATTCAAAATTCTTTCAACGAATATGCAATAAAATAATAAAACATGATTAATATTTACTGAAAGTTATTTTTTCTTCAGAAAAATGAATTTTATAATGGCGTGCAATTTGTAAAAAAAATTTTTTTAAACAGTTCTCGAGATATGGCGAAATACGAAAAAAAGTATAAACTTTAAATCGCTTTCCTGACTAAACTATTTGGATTATCTTTCCCAGATTGTGGTTACCCCTATATTTTAAGTATCAGAATTCTAAATTCATCGAAAAAAGTATGTTTATTTAAAAGAAAGTACGCTTTTTGTCTGGATTTCGTAATTTAAAATATCATATACACTAATTAGTTATCATATTTGAGTTCATCCCCCTCGAACCATTGAATCCCAGAACTTAAAAATCCGTTTATTAGTTCAAAAGTTATTTTGGGAGGTTTTTCATTTTGGGCACTATACATTAGGTTAGCTTCAAACTAAACGAAAAAGTGGCGGCAGTCAGTGGAGCGCAATTAAAATTATACTGTAGAGCAGTGTTCCCCAACCCCCGGTCCGCGGACCGGTACCGGTCCGTGGATCGAATGATACCGGGACCCATTTCATTGAAACTGTATTTAAATTCCTAGGTTTATACCCCAAATTAAAAATATCTGTGTTCCATTAAAATTTTATTTATTTAAAAAAGGGGCCCCCGAAAGTAGTGACATAAATTTTTTAATTTTTGTAATGTATCATTGTCTCCGATTAACCCCAGATGGAACCATCTCATTGCAAAGAAACAAGCTCAGGGTTCTCATTGATTTAACGTTCTAGTAAGTCAAAATATTAAATCACTTTATATTTATTTTTTGGTGTAACTGTATTTCATTTTGGAAGCATGTTTAAATATAATTAAATAAAAATTAATAAATCAAAATAATCTAAAATATAAACAATCAACACCCCCCCCCAGCGGGCCGCGGTAAAATTATCAAACGTTGACAGGTCCGCGGTAATAAAAAGGTTGGGGAACACTGCTGTAGAGTGACAAAAAATAAAATGTGTTTCGAATGGTTAAGTCGCTTTAGAAGTGATAAAGAATGCGCTTTCTGTTATTACGTAGACCCAGCAACGTATAGGAAGGGTGTTTTGAGCGAAGCTTAATTAATCCAACAGTTGTTAATTAGTTGTAGGTGGATTTGAATTTGGAAACACATCAATGGTAACACGTGGAGTATAATAGAAATAATGTTAGGTGGCAGAAAGTAAAATGTCTTTTTTATTGGTTAATGAGCTTCAGAGGTAGAGCTTCCTCCGCACCTCCAGTAACGTGTGACGATGGTGCTTTAAGAGATACCGTCTAAAACTTTTGCTAATCCAGTAGCTTT
Organism: Parasteatoda tepidariorum; assembly: GCF_982258835.1. Classification (NCBI taxonomy): domain Eukaryota; kingdom Metazoa; phylum Arthropoda; class Arachnida; order Araneae; family Theridiidae; genus Parasteatoda; species Parasteatoda tepidariorum. The sequence goes on from NC_141760.1 coordinate 76,113,800, forward strand.
TAACCGTTGTCAAAAGTGTAATGTGGCTTATGAAATTATTCGAAGTAAGTGCTATAAGAGGCATTTTGTCTGTATGATTTTCTTCCTTAATCATCCCATGAGGCTTTTCACCGAACTATTTCAACGGTATTTGCATATTTAAAGTATGAAGCTTATTAAAATGACTAAAATCTTCTGTTAGACTACAGAAAACATCGAAATTCTCAATCCAAATAGGTTTAAAAGAATGGCGCTCATGTTATTTCGAATATTTGATAAATACATCTGAATGCATTACATTTGAAATATTCTTTTCTGAAACTAATAAAACTCTTCTCGCTTAGGTTATCTTTACTTTCGTCTGATGGATGATTTTAAGCTCCTTTGACAAGACAGAGATAAGAGTGCATTTTAACTCAGTCATTCCAGACATAAAGTAAGTATCCATCTCCATTTGCCTTATCTAACTTTGCGATGTCTTCAATTGATGTTCTACTCACGGAGATTTTATTTGATGGAAAGTATTGTGAAATATTTGGTACTAAGCAGGACTTTTAAGCGATGCATGCATTGGAGATTCTTTTTTGTCCAGTTTATAAATGTATATACATCTTAGTTTAATTTCCCAATCAGAAGTTTAAAATGCTTGCACAATGCGCAAAAAATAAACTGACAAATCTAATTAATCTTTGATCAAATGATAAGATCTTCATGTTCTTGGACACAATCTTAATGGTTCAAGGTGGTAACTTCAAATATGCTAATTATTTCGTGCTGATGGTTATAGGGTTACGAAATCAGACACAAAATTGTACTTTTACTGAATAAACGAACCATTTTTTCAGCAGATTCTGATTTATGATTTCCAAAATATATGTAGCACTCACAATCTCGATTTATATTCTCCGTAGTCTAGTCAGGAAAGGGTAAAAAGTTTGGATCCCTTATTATTTTCACTTTATCTCCAAAACATTTTAAGCGAATTGAAAAATTTTTGCACACGATTACAAATTCTGTTTGTCCGAAGACAAGTTTTAATAATTATCCAATGTTTTTTAATATTTTACTCTATATTAATCGAAAAAATTGTGACACGCATTTCAGTGTTTTTGTGTGCTTACAATTTTTAATATTTTAAAGAATGTAATTTTAAAAACAGAAGAGAAATCAAGTTTGAAAAATACAACTTTTTTCAAAATTCAATTTCTTAGTACATATTCGACCAATTATGCTCAAATTTTGTATTTCATTTAAAACTGCCTTCTTTAAAATGATGTAAAGAAATTTATACCTTTAAATTCGAAAGTTTTTTGACCATTATTAAATAAAATAGTAAAAAATAATGAATTATTATTGAAAATTAATTTTTTCAGGTAATTATCTAGGGAAAAATAAATTTTATTGTGTGAAAAAAAGTGCCAAATTCACTTAAAAATTTCTCGAGCTATGCTGAAATACTCAAAAATAAAATTAGCAGTAAGGGGATCAAATTCTGAACCACTTTCTTTACCAAATATAGGGGAAGTACTTCCAATAATGAGGCTACTTCTATAATTTTAGGGTCAGAAGTCCATAACAGTAAAAAACAGGTATGTTTATTCAGAGAAATAACGTTGTGTCTGATTTCATAATTTAAGAATACTGTCTACATTATCGTCATAAGTAAATTACATATTTGTGGTCATCTTCTCGAACTTAACATGGATCTGATCATTAGATAACAAGTTATTCAGCGTGATTCCTTTTTATTTTGCGCATCGTACCTAACAATAGTGTTCTAAGCCAATGTGTGTTAAACTATTTTTTTTTAAAGTTAGATCAAATAGAAACAGGACTGCGTTTTACTTGTTTTTGTTTTAAGATAAAAACAGTTTTAAATAATAGTTAGTTTTCATGTAGAAATTATTTCAAGTCCTTTTCGTATGAGTGCACCTCGAGCGTGAGGAAAATGCTTACGTGGGCGTGTTAATTATGATGTTTTAGTTAAATCTCTAAAGTAGGTTGAAGTATAAGCGCAATATGAAGAAAACTAACTTCGCGGAATATTTTTAGATAGCTATGGGGTGTTTTTAAAGATCTTAAGAAACCTGAGAACATTAAGCTACTGTGTTATTTTTAAACTTTCAGCATGTTTTTTTTCCCTACATGTCCTTGGTCACTGCTGAGATCTTTGGCTTTTTCACAGTCTTCAGGAATCTCCGTGTGCAAACTAAGGCATAGTCCGTCGTTAGGGTGTTTCCTCCTCTAAGCCTGTAATCTTGAAATTTCTGAAGAATTCCCCTTTCCATTTCCGAAAGCTTAACAGATGTTGACTTACAATATTGAGTCGTGTTTTTGCCCTCGTACAGGGTGTAGTTGGCTTTAAAGCGGTAGGAAGGAATTGGTCATTTTTATCCCCTCTGGTATTCGAACAGGATACTAAAAATCGACACTTCTTCGATCGATACCCTCTCCAGAAAACGCATCTGATAGATCTACCCTCGCATAAGTGAGATGGATTTGATATGTAAGAGTTATATCAACAAACAGTTCATAACCGTACTATAATAATAAACTACAGCTTTTAATACCTTCTTATATTAGGAGAATAAATACAGTGGATCGTCTTTCGTTAGTTTTTCATTATTGTACCAATCATATTTAAAATAATTAGTCTTCATCATCATGATTTAACATGAACCTAACACCTTATTAAGGTTACTGTGAATAGAATACTAGGGACAACATGCATTGAATTGGTTAGACTGCATGCGGTGAATTGTTTAGACTTCGAATTTAGATTCTTTTCATTAGTTTGAAATAATAAATGGTCTTAAATTTTAAATAATTCAATTTAAATTTCAGATACTAAAATTAAATTGAGCTATGAAATCAAAATCTCTAGTTTAATTTTACATATTACAAGTACTTTTATTTAAAAACATACAACAGATTAACTGAATAAGTGTTAAAAGGAAATAATTTTAAATTTAGCAGTATTTTAAGTATTCAGAAAGTGAGTCGACAGATTGTCTTGTTTTTTCGTTTTTTCTCCTAAACTAAAATCTCCATAAGAACAGTAAAATAAAAGTTTTGTATATGTTTACCTACACCCAAAAAAAATCACCATGCTTCGCGAGTAATTGCTTGGGGGAAAATATTTTTAATTAGTGCAGACAATGAAGAAAGTTTGAAAATAGTCACATAAATCTCCTCTTTAGACGAACTTACTTAAGACGTCTCCTTAATGACCTAAACCAAAATCAGAAGTTTAGAGCTCCTAAACATTATTTTTACTTCTAAATCTTTCATCATGCATTGAATCCAGGTATTAAATTTACAAAATCAGTTATCAATTAAAATGCCAGCCCAAACTTTTACGTTGAACTGATGTCAATTTGCATGGCTTGAATGCAACCTCAGTTGTTTTGTACCCACACGTGCATGCCGTGCACGTTCAGGGCATCGTCCAATGTAAAAGATACTACATGGCGAAGGCAGCTAGATGCAAAAATGGGCGGCTAGATGATCCATTTTTGCAAATACCAGTGTTCAAATTCAACGCGTTTGGCATTATCGTCATCGCATAGTGCTTGTACTCATTGAATTTCGTAGGAGTACAGCATGTATTCAGTATGTGTATAATGCTGGATTGATGTACAGCGCGAAAAATAAAAATCTGAGCATCCTAAATAACTTTTTATCTAATGAGCCGATTTTTACATTTTATATCTCAATCTCAATGATTCTAGGGGGTAGCCTCAAATATGTTAATTAGTACAAGTTAAGAAATGAAACACAATACTGCACTTTCTCTGAATAAGCATACCTTTTCAAGACTGATTTGGGTTTCTGACCAACAAAATAAAGGAGGTATCCGCAATCTAGGAAATATGTTCCCCTTGGTTTGCTCAGGAGAAGGTTCCAAAGTTTTGACCCCTTAATATTAAATATACTTTTTGCGTATTTCGCCACATTTCGAGAAATTGAATTTGTTTATCCATAGATAATTCTATGCAAAAAACAAATTTTTTGTATATATTTATTATTTTTTATTATTTTATTTAATAATGGTCGAAAAAAATTTGAATTGTAAGGCATGTAGTTTTTTACATTATTTTAAGGAAGTAATTTAACATAGCAAAATGGAAACTTCGAACATAATTGGATGAGTAGTTCTTGAGAAATATAATTTTAAAGAAGTTGCATATTTAAAATTTGATTTCTCAGGAGCTATTCAACTAATTTCGCTTAAATTTGATGTCTTACCATGTAAAATTACATACCTCAAAATGATGTAAAAAATTATATACCTTGCACTTCTAAATTTTTCTACTATTATTAAAGAAAATAATAAAAGATGTACTAAAATTTAAAATCTGCATAGAAATATTTTTGAATAAACGAATTTTAAAGGTGTGTCTAATTTTTAAAAATTTTTTTAAAATTTTTTTAAAAAAAATTGTGATATGGTGAAATACGTAAAAAGTAAAATTAACATTAAGGGGTCCAAACTTTCAACCTCTCTCCGGATCAAACTATAGGGACCATATTTCCCAGATTGCTGCTACCCCCTAAATTTTGGAGGTCGCAAATCCGAGTCCGTCGGAAAAAAGGCACGTTTATTAAGTCTAAGTACGTTTTTGCGTCTGATTGCATAACTTAAAATATCGTCTGCTCTAATTAATTATCATATTGAGGTCACCCACAATACCAAAAAGAACATGAAGGCCTGATCATTAGATCAAGAGTTATTTACTTTTGTTTAGCACACTGTACAGTGCTCAAAATTAAAAAAAGTAGTCCGCCTGATATTTTAAGATACGAAACCAGATACAAAAACTTACTATCGCTGAATAATCTTGTTTTTTTTTCAGATGGATTCGGATTTCTGAGCATTAAAATATAGTGGGTATCGCAATCTGAGAAATATGGCCTAAATAGTTTGGTCAGGAGAGAGACCTAAACTGAGAGTAAATTTTACTCTTTGTATATTTCGACATATCTCAAGTAATTTTTAAGCGAATTGAAAACATTTTGCCTACAATTATAAAATTCATTTATCCAAAGATATTAATGAAAAAAAATATAAAAATCCATGTGAAAAGACTTTATTGAAGTGAAAATGCAAAATTTGAACGAAATCGGTGGATTAGTTCCTGAGAAATCGAATCTTAAGAATAGTAGCATTTTTACAACTCTATTTCTCAAGAATTATTCGTCCAATTTCCCCCAAAATTTTGCATTTTAACATGCAAAATTGCATACGCTAAAATACTGCAGGAAACTGTATTTATTAAAAGTAAACAAAATAATAAATATTTACTGACAGTTATTTTTTAGATAGAGTTTATCTTTAGATTAATGGATTTTATAATTGCGAACAATTTTTTTTTCCAATTTGCTTAAAAAGCTTTCGAGATGTAGCAAAGTATGCTTAAAATAAAATTAAGTTTATTCTTTGGACCGCTCTCTTGACGAAACTGTTGGGACCATATTTCCCAAGTTGTGGTTATCCCCTATATTATAAAGGTCAGGAATTTGAATTCGTCGAAAAAGTTATGTTCAGTAAAAGAAGGTACTTTTTTTTGTCCGGATTCCGTAACTTAAAATTTTGTCTGCACTAATTTATTAGCATATTTTAGGCACCTAATGCATCTAAAACGTATTCCCTCTCTCCTATCAGTCGGCGAACATTGCTCGCTAATGATCACAGTTTGCATTTTAGAACTCAAGTTCCAGTGTAAATCTTATTCATCATGATATGACAGACCAGCGCGTTAAATCTGGCAACGGTCTTTTCACACAATAGAATATGCAATAGATTGTACAAGAGTAATTCTATGTGCATCTTTTTTCTTTTATATTGTAAAATAATGACGTTTGTGTTATGTTAGCAGAACTTTAAATCATAATATTCTTTTATCAATTAGCATTTACAGAATCTCACCTACTCCAATTAAAAAGTGAACAGGGTGCTATCTGATCCTTCTGGCAAGTCATGATCTCCTCTGGCAATGATTTCCAGGATATTCCTGGTCTTAAAGATGTGCTGCTGAAGTAATGTCATACTATATGTCATGACAGTCTGTCCGTTTCAACTGGCTCAATATTCGGGGTTCCTCTTCTACTCCTTCTGCAGACAAGATGAAGTTTCTGATGTCGTAAGCTGTAAAGTTCAGAGAAATTGGAGGACCAGATGACTAAGATCATCATAGAAAACAGTCTGGGCATTTGCAAAAAAATAAATAAATAAATCGATAAAATCTTACCCACCAGTACTTTTTTCTCGGTGATCTATAGTTTTCTCTGATGGAAGCATTTTTTTCATATACTACACAGTTTCTGATTTTCCTGTATATTTCAAAGCCGAAGAACAAAAGTGCTATTAATATGAACGCCTCTTCACTTTCTACTCTTGTTGAATAAGCTCACTAAAATTTAAATAATATATAAATATATGAAATTAAGTTTATTTTAATACTAAAGAATTCCTCTGCAATAAATATTTTGTCTTAAAAAATAGAGAGAACAAAGGGCAACATATGTAATCAAAAGTATCTTCTTTTTGAAAAATAAGCATCGATCTCCCCCATTGATCTTCATTTTGATTTTTTATGTCAGCTGCTTTTTAAGTCTGCACTTTTTTGGGGATCAAATGCAAGCGAATTTCACTTTTTTAGGTTTTAGAAATATGTAAATAGGTATGGTTGTAACTTTCAACATGACTGAGACGGATCCATCAATAAAATCACACAACGAACCAATAATTACTAGATTACTACCTGACTAACCTGAAAACTCCTTACTTAGATGTTTTTCATTTCTTGGTATAAAAAAAATTAATCATTGCGATATACAATCTCAGTTAAATTTACTGAAATAGTTTCGCTCCCTTATGAGTGATTGACGTATAGATTGAGGCTTTCCGCTGTCAAAAATTTCGTTTAATTAAATATTGATGCATCAGATTAAATTATTTTTAACATTGTTCACAATTGTTGCAGTCTGTAAGTCTCACATGAAGAGAAATTTGTTAATAGGGGAAAGTTAGTTCTGGAGTGGTTTGCACCCACTTTTCGACAGTTTCGGTGAAGTACAATGTAAATAGCACAACTGTCGGCCTTTTTAACAGAAGTTGCTGCTTTGCTTCTAAATCTTACAGCTGCGATTTAGTCAAATACATAACGCTTTGAAAAAAATTATCCTATATATTTTTAATACTGCCTTAATAAATTTTATGCTGCCTTAATTATTTTTAAAAACTTTTATTCGAAAAAGGTAAAATATCATTATACAAGATTCATTAGTTTTTTTTATCAATATTTTAGAATTTAATGTTTGCAGATACTTTTTTGCAATAACATATTTTGCGAAGTGTTAAGAAAATTTGAAAGATATTAGCCTAAATTTATGTAACTAAGCTTAAATTAAAAAGTTTCCCTTTTTTTCTTAATATATATGTTATAATAAAGATGAAATATTTTAAACATTTCTGAAAATTAAAAAAATATATATTTTTAAATTGAGTGTTACACAAAATACGATCTCAAATAAAACTAAATTTGAATACTACAATTAAATTATGAAATGAGTAGATACCAGCTTACAAAAATTTTAAGATATTAATTATTAGAATAAGTAGAATTAATGCAAAAATGCATATTTTCTTGTTAGATTAACGCTTTTTCTATCTGTAAAAACAAGTCCATCTCGAAAATATTTTACTTTCCTTAAAAGGGCCGGAATTGATAGAAATAAAGAAGACAATACAATAAGAACAGTTTTTTTTAAATCCTAACTTGCTAAGATTCAGAAGTATTTTCATTCTTAATTCCAAGTACCTGAATTACTTTTAAGTTCTATCCTATGATTAACCAATTAAAATAAATATAATAATTTTCCTTGTGTTATTCTTCCCATTTTTTATCGATAAAGAAGCTCTAGAAATGAATTTTCTTATTTCAAATACAGTTGTCATTAATTTTTCTAAAAACGTTAAGTTCAAATCTTAAATTTCTGTTTCGCAAGCAAACTTGGCTAATAGTTACTTCTTCCATTACTATGCAACGTGAGAAGCAAAATAGCAGAAATAAAATCATTTCCATCTGAGAACATTATCTGCAATCTCTTACCGGTAGATTTTCATCTCATCAATTTCAATTCAACTGAAGGTTTTTTTCTTGCCAACATTACTGCCGTTACGCTATTTGAAATGGATTTGCTTTTTTAAATCTACGCTTCTCAAATTAAAGATCAAGCAATAATTTTGTCGGACAAATGTATATTTTTTAAAGTATGTGCTTTTGTTTGGTTTCGATTTAAATAAATAGCAATAGTGTTTGCTTTTAATGAAGACTAGAGAGTTATTGTTTAAATTTAGTTAAAACAATATTAATTTGTTTTTCAAAAATACTACTTACAATACTATTTACGTCTTTATCAGTTATAAGAAAGAAAGGCCTGGCAGAAACAGTTTAACAGCTAGGGAACTTATCACCGATGATCTAACGTAACACTGTTTACGTTACCACTAAAGAATTAATCACCCATCTCTGGGAATGTTAACTAAGTCACCTTATGATAATGTAAATGTTTAATCACTCCTGGGAGACAAAATTAATGGTTAATAATTCTAAAACTAATTATTAATTATAAAGTTCAGTCTTTTTTATCCATCCAATAAACAAACTTTAATCTCCCTGATGCAGATGAGACACCGATGTTACTTAACATAATTTTTTCTGACGTTATAATTACAGGCAAAAACATATTTCGCTGTTTTTTAGCTATAAGAAAAGTTTAATAGTTATTTAAAAATCTGTCGAAATTAGTCATACAAAATCTGAAAAAAAAGGAGTTTTATTTTTGTTATTAGTCTACGAAAAATTATCAATAATTGATTTTGCAAATAAAAGAAGTTTCAATGATGAATAACTGATCCTTTTAGATTGGTATAACTGCAAATGAAAGCAGATATGGAAAAATTATTGTTTGGAAGTGAGCAGTGTTTGGAAGATATTACCTATACTGCTGAAAAAAACACTTTCATGCTTTATTGTCTAACCATAAATTATTAAATGCAAAACATAATATGTTTTAATTATTTTGGCCAAAATTAAGGCGAAAAAAGTATGAAAAATGTCTTTCATAGAAATTATGCACCGAAAGGTTAAAAACTATCGTTTTTGCTGTTGCAAGTTAATGTATGCTTCATTGAAGCAAATGACTTTAAGTCAATTCTTATTGTATTTAAAATGCGCAATGTGTAACAACAAAAAAGAAGTATGATAATATTCTTTTATAGTTAATTCATTTTTCTTCTTATTTCAACTCTTAAATCTCAGAGTTTCAAATGGAATTAAAATATTCTACAGAAATTAAATTCGCAGACAATTTTTTTAAACTCATTTGTAGCATTTTAACATTTGTAGAGCGACCTACATGGCACTTTTCACTACAAAATTAACAGTTAATAATTTTCGAACATATTATTAAAACTTTATTTTTTACTTTATCGTACTCTTTAAGCCTGTTTCTACAGACTTTCGTAAGTTTCTAAGTTTAATTGTGTTTGCGTGGTTAAACGAAATGTTTTTTTAATAACGACAGGCACTGAACTTTTGTTCTTCTATACCTGAAGTGTTGCTCATTTATCGTTACCCAGTGGACACGTGTGAACCAAAGTCACGGAGGCGAGCAACATTACACATGCCACACTGCCACAAATACCCGTTCATAGGGTAGACCACATTCATACATTCACACATAAGAAGACAACACACACATAGAGAAGAGAAATTCATCCATGCCCTGAGCGGGATTCGAACCCGCAGCCATTTGCTTCGCAGTCAGACACGCCACCTCGGCCACCTGACCGGCGTTAAACGAAATGTAACATAATTGACCAACTTAATTTCAGCACACAATCTTCTATAAAACTAAAAACAAAATTGCAGGCTGTAGCATGTGCGTGCCTAAAGAAATGCAGTTGAGATTATAAGTGTATTCGCTTCTTCGCCTATTTATATATTTATGTTTGTTACTCTATACTGTGCTTGACTATCATGAACATCATGGATATTTCGATAAAGCTACTTGTGATAAGGGTATATTCGTTGTAAGGAGGACCGAATCATCTGGAAATGAAGTATTTGCTGGATAGAGTGTGCGTAAGTCTCTGTATAAACTTATAATCGACTGTTAATTTATCAGATTTAATTTAACTGAATGTATGGTCTTGATACATATATAATCATACAACACAGATATGTTATGGTACATGAATGTTTTATCCAATATTTGAAAATAAAACTTGAATGAATTAAATTTTCTTGTATTTGTGATTTTCTTGTGATCAAAATGAAATATTGTTTGAAATAAATGCGGTCTGTAATTTTACTTAATTTTTACTTTTAGCAACCTTGTATTTAACTTTATGTATTCTTTTCCTTTCAAATATATCTAATGGAAATAAATTCATGTTGACTAACTTATGAGAATAAATACATATTAAAAAGTTTCATTCATTTAGTATTTCTGTTACACTCATCTAAAAAAACATATTTTGATGGTTTATCTCCAGCTTATACCGAAACACATCTATTTTTAGTACTGTATTCTGGAAACTGAGAATAATAGAATTCATGTTATTTACTTTGATACTTGTCCCAAGCAATTAGTTTATTTAGATATTAAAGATAATTAACTGGTAATGCTTTAAGATAATTAAGGCTTACCTAATGAACTACAATTAGTTTTTTTTTCATCGTAATAACCATGAGTGAGTTTGACTAATACATACAGTGATTTAGAATTACGTTAGTAATCATGATTAAATTATTATATAACATTTTAAAGACCAAATAAAATTCTATTCCACGTGACTGAATATCAGTAATAATGATATATAAGGCTTATTTAACAAAATCAACTTGTGCTATAGTTAATTACCAATTTTTATCTGCAGTGAAGAGTAATTATATAATCAAATAAAATATATGTTTGCCACATTTTGAAATTTACACACGTTTTTCAAAATATTTTGTTAAGCTATAAATAAAGGATATGCTTAGATATCTCAATCGTAATTTCAATATTTTTAAAATTTTGCTTATATTTTTTCTATAACTTATTTATCGTAAACATTCAATACTGAGTTCAAATTTTGTTAAAATTTATTCAAATAAATGTAAATCAAATGTATTAATGTAATCAAATGCAAATTTATTCAAATATATTAAATAACCTAACTATTTTTTTTAAATTTTATATTTAGTTGGTTAACTGATATTTACATAAAATCGATTTACTTATTATTAAATTAAGGAGTTTTGTTATATTATGTACCAATTAATTAAATAATTTTGTTACACTAGCTTATCTAATAACATAAACTTCTTAATGCTGTAATTTTTAAATGATCTAAAATTAATTTTAACTAGTCTATGACTTAGTTAAAGTTTTGGTAAAAGTTTAGATAATCAGATAAATGCTTAACTTTATTTAACCAAATAAATTTATATTTGTTTTGTATTTTGCAAAATATGCCTATATATTTGTGAATGGTTGATAAAAATGCGTCTAACGATTATTTTTTTGGAAAAGTATTATTATTGTCATTAGTATTGTGATTATAATTAAATGTTAAATATTTAAATAATCATACTTAGAAGATACCTAATAAAATAACAAATGAAATTTGAGATTTTTTAATACTTATATTTACTTAAAAGGCATTTAGAAAAGAAATATATTAAAGGTTTTTTTCTCTGTGGGCATAAATTAAATTACCATAAGAAAGAAAAAGAAAGAGGGTAGTACAGAGGGTAGTACTAAATACAGAAAATATCTGCTATTTTAAACTCTTGAAGACCAGTTTACGTAAATAAGTTACTTAACATTTAGGTTACATAACTATTCAACGTTAATTGAATGCTAACCAGGGAATCCAAAGTCAATCCTACCAAAACGATATTCAAATTCTAAGTATCTCAGAAATTTCTTTAGCTTTAAAATTTTTTTCAAGAGAAAAAATTTTGTTAAACGAAAATAAACACATAATAAAACCTTCCTAATGCAAAATAATGAGTACTTTTATTTTAATTGGATTGCAATCGTTCAGAGTAATTTGATTAAGTCTCTAATCCATACTTTTTGTTTCAAAAAAATTAAAGTTCGCTTGGATTATGGAAGTACGGGAATAATCTCTAGTTATTTTGGAATTGAAAACATAGAATTAATTGATAAAATATCACCACAGAAAGCTATTTAATTCCACTGTTTTTTTTACAATTAAATAAGCTACGATTTTGCTAATTGCATTCCATTTGGACTGCGTTAACGCTTAGTGATTATTCAAGTTTTAAACACCATTTGTTAAGACATAATTATGATAAATGAAGAACTTTTTTGAAAATACTTAAGCAATATTTGGTATACTTTTAAAGTGTAGATAGATAATTAAAAATGAGCTATGCAAATCCTTTCATGACTAGGATTAAAATTATTTTTCTATATTTACATATAGTAGTAAAGCTACTCTACGTAGATGCATATTTACAAAAATCTTTTTCGATAAATAAATTAATTTCTTATATCAACGAGTGAGATAAAAAGGCCTCTTATGTATTTAGCATTAACTATTTTAAACTTTCTATATTCCCGATGTAAATGTACATTAATTTTATATATATATATAAAATATATATATGGGTGATTCTCACGAAACATGACAATTCACTGTCCCTTCCTCCAAGATCAAATACTATAATACTAAAAGAAATTTAAAAAAAAATATTAATAAATAACATTGCTGTTAGCATTTTAAAATGACTTTGCAGTAGCATTGACTGTTTTGTATACTTAAAGAATTTAATTGAATATCAAAATGTCATTTTCCTGGCATATCCCAAGCAATATTTCTAATATTAACTAGCTTCAAAACTTTCCATACATTTTTCAAAGTCTAATTTTTTTTTTCCTATCCTATGTAAGCATATCTAGAATACTACTAAAACTTCGTTTAAAATAGTTTTTTCTGTCAATAATTTGATTGCCCCATGAAAATCTGTCATTTTCCTGGCTACTTTTATTTAGTGATTTATAACCAAAATAGATAGTGCCAGGAATCAATATCTTATGTTAATAGATTGATTAGATACTCTCGTATCTGAACATGTCTTGTTGCATGAATAAAGAACCAATTTTCTGGCTCAAAATATATTTCAAAAATTTTTACAAGGTGAGTAGGTTTTTATGCTGTCATCTTCCTGGCTTCTTGAAATCATTAATAACAAAAACTACATAGATTTATCTAAGTTATTTTAAGCAATACTCCGTTTTCTGCAGAATATAAACGTCTTAAGCCAAAATATTAAATTAAAGTAAAGTTATATGCTATAAAATGGCGAATTTGTCATTATCCTGGCTGTCATTTTCCCTGCTTATGAATGCCAGGACATTGAAGTGTTACCAGAAATTCTTTTTAACTGCTAATACTGTAAAGAGGGAAAGTAAATATTAACCTAATACCAAGTTTATGTATGATTGTAATATGCTTGGATGTAATCAAAGTTATTTATTTATTTAATGAATGATTATACACAATTTTATTCTGTACAAGTCAGAAGCAAAATTTTTTGTTTCTTTCTACAGTTGATAAAAGGAATTAATTTAAGCAATTTATGGTTCATCTAACATAAAGGCTTAAGTTGAGTTACTTACTATTAGTTTAAAATGACTAAACTTCTAAGGTAATATGTCATTTTCCTGGCATTCAAGATTTGGTGAATTTCTATTTTATTTTTTTTCTCAAGCAAATGTCAATAAACTACACTGCTGTCTGTAAGATATTAATAAGCGTAGCTAAAGAGGTATACAAAAAAAATGTTAGATTATTTTGAAGACTTTAAATTTGAAGACATTTTTTGGTCCGAATTGCCATGTTTCGTGAGTATCTATCTATCTATCTATCTATCTATCTATCTATCTATCTATCTATCTATCTATCTATCTATCTATCTATCTATCTATCTATCTATCTATCTATCTATCTATCTATCTATCTATCTATCTATCTATCTATCTATCTATCTATCTATCTATCTATCTATCTATCTATCTATCTATCTATCTATCTATCTATCTATCTATCTATCTATCTATCTATCTATCTATCTATCTATCTATCTATCTATCTATCTATCTATCTATCTATCTATCTATCTATCTATCTATCTATCTATCTATCTATCTATCTATCTATCTATCTATCTATCTATCTATCTATCTATCTATCTATCTATCTATCTATCTATCTATCTATCTATCTATCTATCTATCTATCTATCTATCTATCTATCTATCTATCTATCTATCTATCTATCTATCTATCTATCTATCTATCTATCTATCTATCTATCTATCTATCTATCTATCTATCTATCTATCTATCTATCTATCTATCTATCTATCTATCTATCTATCTATCTATCTATCTATCTATCTATCTATCTATCTATCTATCTATCTATCTATCTATCTATCTATCTATCTATCTATCTATCTATCTATCTATCTATCTATCTATCTATCTATCTATCTATCTATCTATCTATCTATCTATCTATCTATCTATCTATCTATCTATCTATCTATCTATCTATCTATCTATCTATCTATCTATCTATCTATCTATCTATCTATCTATCTATCTATCTATCTATCTATCTATCTATCTATCTATCTATCTATCTATCTATCTATCTATCTATCTATCTATCTATCTATCTATCTATCTATCTATCTATCTATCTATCTATCTATCTATCTATCTATCTATCTATCTATCTATCTATCTATCTATCTATCTATCTATCTATCTATCTATCTATCTATCTATCTATCTATCTATCTATCTATCTATCTATCTATCTATCTATCTATCTATCTATCTATCTATCTATCTATCTATCTATCTATCTATCTATCTATCTATCTATCTATCTATCTATCTATCTATCTATCTATCTATCTATCTATCTATCTATCTATCTATCTATCTATCTATCTATCTATCTATCTATCTATCTATCTATCTATCTATCTATCTATCTATCTATCTATCTATCTATCTATCTATCTATCTATCTATCTATCTATCTATCTATCTATCTATCTATCTATCTATCTCTATATATCTATCTCTATATATCTATCTCTATATATCTATATATCTATCTATCTATCTATATATATATATATATAAAAATCTCTTGTCACAGTTTTAGTGGTTAAACTCCTCCTAAACGGCTGGATCGATTTTGATGAAATTTTATATGTATATTCAGTAGGTATGAGAATAGGTTTATAACTAATTTTTTTTCATTTTTTGGACAGATTTAACGTATATTTTAAATATATCTTTATTTAATCATATTCTAATCCAAACTAGACATAGAAACCTGATAAATCAAATATTCACGCACGTTGCAACAATTCACTTTAAACTCTAATACTTATGCTCGCCCTTAAAAGAAGAGCATCAAATATATTTGCAAGTATGTGAATAAAGGCAGTGATATGGCAGTATTTCGAGTTGAAAATACCAATGTGACCGCTTTTCCAGTGAATAACAACGACGAAATAACGCTCTACCAAATTGGCCGGTACATCAGCTCCAATGAAGTCCATCTTGAAAACGGTTCTTGCACTCGGCTTGCTGAAAGACGACAATCAGTGGGAATGTATGCTTGCTGAAGCGGCATTGAACTGTACTGCAAAGCAAATTCGTCTACTATTTGCTATAGAATTAACTACATGTTTCCCGGCCAGTACAGAAACGCTATGGGATAATCACAAAGATTCGATGACTGATGATATACGGTATCAACATCGCACACGTTGCAACGATCTAACGATAGTATTCAGCGATGCTATGTACAATGAAGCACTGATTGCTATTGAGGATCTTTGCATTCGCTTTACTAACATTCGCTTGAGGCGTTGAAAAGAACATTAAAAGATACAAAAAAACTATGACAAATCATTTGGCGGCACTCTGTTATTCCTTTCAGGTGATTTCAGACAAACACGTCCCGTCATTCCGCGTTCAGCGTGCACTTATGATATCAATGCTCTTCATTGTGGCATAATGTTGAAAAAATTCAACTAAAAGTAAATATGCGCGTCTAAATGCTTCAAGATCCATCTGCTGAAACATTCTCAAAACAATTGTTAGATATCGTTGATGGAAAAGTTACTAAGGATGAGACTGGATGCATAAAATTACCGGACGATTTCTGCACAATCATCGATTCACAAGATGCTCTCATTAACCTAATATTTCCCGATGTACACACACAATACATTCATCATGAGTGGCAGGCAGAAAGGGCGATTTTAGCAGCAAAAAATGTGGACGTCAACGAATTGAATCTGAAGATACAACAGTTATTGCCAGGTAACTTGGTGACACATAAATCCGTTGATGCAGTTTGCGATCCCATTGAAGCTGCAAATTTTCCAACAGAGTTTTTAAACTCATTGGACTTACTAGGCATACCACCGCATAATTTAGTACTCAAAGTTGGATCTCCGGTTATTTTGCTTCGTAATTTGAACCCAGCACGGCTTAGCAACGACACGCGATTGGTCGTTAAAAAATTAATGAACAACGTTATCGAAAGTATTATTTTAAATGACAAATTCTGGGGTGAAAGTATATTACTTCCACGAATCCCTATTATACCCATAGATGTGCCAATTCAATTTTGACGCATTCAGTTCCCTATTAGATTGGCATTTGCAATGAGAAGGCCAAACAACGTCTGTTTGTGTCTTAGATTTGAGCACACCATGTTTTTCACACGGACAATTAATTAATTATACGTGGCATGCTCTCGAGTGGGCAAACCATCCAGTTTATTTGTGTTAGCAAAAAATGGAATGACAAAAAATATTGTACACTCCATTGCACTAAAAGATTAATATTGTTGACTAATATTTTCAGAATTCGTTGTATATATAATTTTTTAAAAAAAAGTTACAATAAATTAAAAAAAACTATTATTTGGGGTGTTGTTATTTTCATATTCCGTCATCGTTCACTGCGCTCCATGCCTCTTACACTCATATACCACATACTCACACAACTACAATAAATAAGATATATTTTCATACTCTAGAAATAATTCATATGGCAAAACAACGTTTGCCGGGTCAGCTAGTATATATATATAAAGCTAACAAAATCTGAAATAAGTCAAATTATGATTTTATTGGATTTTTATTTCTAAAAGATTTTTGCAATTTTATTTTGATTTGAAAAGCACAATATGAAATGCTAATGCAATATTTTATAAGTGCTTGCTATTTTCATAATTTGTTCAATGTATTAGCTTAAAAAATATATTTTCGTTTTAAAAATTTCATTTCTATTTTATTTGCATTATACTTGAAATAACTTCATTAAGGCAACCAAAAGATTAAATACGTTTAGGTTGGATCTAAATATATTCAGAGATTATAAAAAATACTAATTAACTAAAGATTATAAAAATATTCATCATTGGTTATAAAAAGTATGAACTCACAGAACCCTAGGGTTCCGCGGAGCATCATGTGGGAATAGCTGCTTTATGGACAACTTTTGTTCAAATTTTATGTAATTACATTTCAACAGCATGCGTCTCACTAACTTATTTGAAACTTTTCGTCTTATGATTTTCAAATTCATTCCGGTAAATGCAAAATATATTACTTTTCTATATATACATTTTAAAAATTATATAAACAGAAAAAATAAGACTATCAAATTACTGCTATTATTATTATTATTACACAATTATAGCGAACCAGATTTAAAAAATACAATTTTAGTTTCTTACATTTCCCTATTATGTGTTTAAATCAAAATTGCTGAATTCCAAATTTATTTGAAAACTAAAATTGTTTATTTTTACGTAATTAGTGTTAGTCTGTGAATTTCCCAAACTATTCCGCCGAAAGTTCCCCGATTCAGTGAGAACAATACTTCGATTATAAATGAATGCGTTTGAGTTAGTTTGGACCTTAATTGCTGAGGCAAAGCATTTAATTAATGAACCGTTAGAGCAGTCAGGATGATCCCTTTTCTTATGCGAGGCATTTGAAATTCCAAAAAATTTCCTTTGTGTGAAAATTAAAAAAATCCTGTAAATGAGATTAATACAGTGCTTTTTTTAAAAAATAACAGATTAAATTTATAGCTGACTAAGTATTAACTACCTTTATTTCATAATTTTACTAGTTGAATGACCGTTCTTCTCAAGACGTGAAAAAAAACAGAAAATAATTACCAATAAATCAGTATTGTACAACATTACGAAAAGTTGGAGAATGCTAAAAGCTCCTTTTCTGTAGTCTTACATTATGAGTTTAGAAAAATACGTTTTGGTAGTTCATTCCATTAAAATAAACATATTTGACATGAATCTGTGGCTCTAGAGGCTAACTCATGATAATAAAAATTTGTCTAAATCAAATAATTAAATCAATAAAAACTGCAGAAAAACAATCATTTTCTGCAATATAATTTCCTTATTTGAATTGCCATAAAAACTACTTCCACAATATGTGTATAGGAAAAGCACAGTATTGATGCAATATTATTAGGTACCAATATATCAATGTATATTTAAATTGCATTAACATATTCAGTGCCTATTAAAACTGCACCAATTACCATAATCTATTCCCATAAATAATTAAGCATAATTGGCGTCAATAATAGCATAACGATTTTTCACGTTTTTCCTGAATGAATTAGTAATATTTCTCTATTAATTTAGCTTTATGGCACATATTTTATTTTTTTTTTGTAATTTTTATTTATAACCAATATAAATTAAGCACCATTGGTGTCAAAAATAGTATGGCGTCTATTTATTTTTTAGTACTTTTCTCCGAAATGATTTAGTACCATTTCTCCCTTAATTTTAATTTTGAGTTCATGGTTGAATTTTTACTTTAATCAATAAGTATGACCAAAATTAATTAAGTATAATGTTGGCGTCAATATTTGTAAGGTGATTTATAAGCTTCTCCCATATAATTTTCCACCATTTTTACATTACTTTTGCTTATTGGTTCATGGCTTCTTTTATTTCAGATATTGCATATTACTTAAATCAATCAAACTTTTTTTGGCGCTAATAAAATTATGGCGATTTTTTTTACGATTCAACTTAACGAATTAGTACTATTTTTCCATTAGTTTTGGTTTTTAGTTCATAGTTATATTTCAAATATCGTTGAATTCAAATTATTTAGTTTTGTGGATACACATTTTGAGTTATTTACAACTTACGTCTCATTATCTGATCTGAAACTTTTTGACTTCTGATTTTCAAATTCATTCCGTTTAATATGAAATATATTATAGACTATTAATAAATTTTACAATCAGGATAATAAGAATAGCTGAACTAGCAGAACAAAGAGATTTTCGCAGCGAGATTTCCCGCCTTGAAGTGAAATCAAAATAATTTTGGTACTTTTTGTAATTTTACTTTCATTAGTGTTATCATTGCATGTCAAAATAGTTAGTGAAAATAGTTGTGATTTTTACGCTCTGATGCCCAAAACTTATTGTAAAGCTGTTTTATCGGGAAGGTTGGAAAATTATTTTCAAAAGTATTTTTTACTAAATTTTAATAATTATTTTATGCAGATATGTTTCTTAAACACGTTAAGGCAATAGATTTAATAACCATGCTATCACAGAGTATTTTTTATGATAAAACTAGGGTGAATTCCATTGAAAACTGGAAATTAGTAGACTAGACATCACATATTTCACCACAAATAGGTCCAGTAAAAAACTGTTTGCTGACAAAAATATTTTGCATTTTCGTATTTAGGATAGATATATTATTTTCAGCAATAAACAAAAGGCTTTTTTTTTGGGTCGGGAATTCGAAAAACAATCTGACAGAGAAGGGGTTAAACGATATATTAATATTCATTATGTGTTAAAATCAAGATTTATGGATTCAAATGGCAAAGCAGTACAATTGGAGCAAATAAAAGCAAATTATTTTGAAAAAAAGGTGTTAAAAATTCAAAACTATTTGAATTGTCTGAACTATTTGAACACTATTAACTATTTGAATCCTAACCACTGTATTTTCTCGTTTTTATGTGTTATCCGACACTACAGAAACTCTCTATACAGATTCAATTTCACTTTTACTTTGTCCGGCCACAGTAATTATTTGTAAGATTTTAAAAGCAAATTAGAATTGTTGTTACTTAAATAATTTTTTTCTCTCTTGAATTTCGAAGGTTTCTTATATTATTTTTTGAAAAGATTCTAAAAAATTATAATAAAAACGACATTTACGAACACCTTGTATTATATTATCCATACAGTTATAAAGGTTAGATTACGGGGTAAATTGTGTTTATTTTCATCAAAGATGGATTTACAGCGGAGGGGAAAAGTTAATTATTCGGAATGACTTCAATTGTTAATTTTGTGAGGATTTTATAAAATTCAAGGTACAAGTAACACTTCGACAGAATATCGGAGTAGCCAGAGAGGTTGTCTGGGTAAGTAACTAACTCAAAAGAGGAAAACTTCAGACTTCAGCATTAAAACTAAAATCAAAGTGTTACAGAAAAAAAAAATACGAATATGAAAATCAAATAAATCAATCAAAATAATTAATATTAATGTTAGTATTTATTTTATAGGTTAAATATCAATAAGTGAAACCTGATTTTAAAATACATTCAAATTCTTGACGGAAATTTCCAAATATATTGTATCTAAAATTTTGTAAAGATAAATTTGTATTAATATGGCGTAAGCTAAATAACTTTAAAAAAAATTAGATGTATCTGAAGTAGTCTTCGTTAGTTTTAAACAAACGAAATAAATTTGTGAATATAAATAGATCTTTTCTCAAAGTACAGATGATGTCCTAACGACCAAACTTACTATATTTATTTCATTATTTTTACCAGAAATGACGCAATTGAAATCAGTGATACTACGAGAGAAGGGGGGGGGGGTGAAATTTGCTAGTGTGATGAAACTTGAAGGTTTTGTGGATTATCTCATTTCAAACCTTTGGTATTTCCTTCGGCAATTGAACACGTTTTGATGAATCTCACCTTCTTCAGTAGTTACTTCATAGATTTAGATGACTTTTAGTTTTCCTCAATTCTATATATTTATACGTAATTGACTTCATTTTTGACCTATACTCTTTATATAGTGAAAGCTGTCGTTACAAAATAACTCTCCAATTTAAATAATGAAGGGGAAATTAACTGAAAATATTAAACTAAAATAATATAATAACTGATGTAATTAAAATAATTATGTTATGTTAATATATTTATATTTAATTATATTATTTTAATATAATTATATTTAATTATATTATTTTAATATAATTATATTTAATTATATTATTTTAATATAGTTATATTTAATTATATTATTTTAATATAATTATATTTAATTATATTGTAATTATATTTAATCATATTATTTTGTTATAATATTTAATTTTATTATTTTAATATAAAACTCATTCATGGTAATTGCATACTAACTGTCTGGTGAATTTTGAGTTTTGTTGTAAAACAAATGGCTAAAATATTATTATCCTTCATTATTTATACAATTCTATAAATACTTTCATTTTTCTAACAATTTGAAATCCAAAATTTTGATTTGATAGTAATAAATGGCATAAAAATCCAATCAAGACCTAAAGTATTTGAATTTGAAATTTATTACAAGAAATGTAACAAACCATTTTCCAAAAATAATACATTCTGAAACAGGTAAAAAAAACATCATTGTTCAAATTTCCTTAACTACCATTAGGGGAACTGAAAACAAAACTTTCAGAGTTTTGAGAATAAAAAAAAAATGTTATTTTTGCATTCATTCAATTCAAAAGAGCATACGATAGAAATGTCGTTTATGAAAGAAAATGAAAGACATTTTTAGCTTTCATGTCAAAAGCATATGGTAGTTATAGCTTTCTACATCACTTACTCGAATTTCCTAAAGAAAAGCCTCATTAGTATTTTAAATATAAAAGCTAGGTTTTTGTTTAAAATGAAATGTTGGATTTGGTTGCGTTTTAACTATAATGTTCAATAATAGAAGGAAAAAAATGCTTTTTTCTTCTGAATGTATACACTTAATGGTGTTTTAAACAAATCAGTTTAAGGCTTAAAAAAATGATTCAAAGTTTTACTAATAAAAACGACTTTTAATTTATGCACAGCACAAATTAAAAGCTAAGCAAATGATTATTTTGAAGTTTAGAAGTATAATCTTTTAAGTGTATTTTACATTTTCTAGTAAACTAAATTTATTATATATGGGCTCTTATCTAATACGAGATGTTTTAATATTGTTATAGGATGGCCAAGTTGATATGCTTTTGTCTATATTTATAATTGCAATAAAGGAAATTGAATAATATAACCAGTTATATGAACTGAGTGTTATAATACTGAGATATTAAAGGCAAACATGTTAGAAAGTGTCAATTAAAATTTTCATTTAAAATTTTGTGTTTTAAGTAGTCGTTATTTTTTTAAGTATTTGACGATATGTCAGAGATCCTATTTTTAAATATTTAAGGGAATTTGAGGGAATTTATTTGAGGGAAACTAATTTTGAGTTAAGTTTTGTAAAAAAAATTCTTTTCAATGAAAAATTCCATTTTGTAACTTTCTTTCGTATAAGTTGTGTTGCATCATTATTGATTACACCATAAATATTTCTTTTAATTGAACTGCAGTATAAAAATGAAAAATGATCGTGATAGTTCAATATTTATTTTATGAGTATTTTGTAAATAAATAATTTAAAAAAACATACATTTAGGACTGAAATATTTCGTTCAATTATGTAAAATATAAGAGTTGCTATTATCTTACATCAGCTCATCTTGATGCCCTGGAATCATGTTTTATTCATTTAAATGTAGATTCCCTTGTTAACGATATTAGTTCCTTCCCTCTTTTCCAAAACGCACGGAAATGCGCGATGTTATGCATTAAAATAATTAATCGCAATCCTTATTAAATGAATAACCCCAAGGAAACTGTAGTGGTAAAATATTACCTGATTAAAGAGTTCCTTCACTTCAGAAATAAATAACAGTCGACATGTTTCAAGCGCATAAAAAATAGGCATCCAATTTCAATACTTGACATGAATATAAAGATATAAAAGTGATTTGAAATAAAAACATAAAGGTGCCAACGAAGAATGGAAAAATAAAAGTGAGAAACAAAACATGGAAAACCACAGAAGCCGAGAGACAAATTAGAGTAAAATGCATTTATATGCATTTTTGAGAAGAGGTTAGGGACTATAGTCTCTAACAAAGGAATCAGTAAATTTAAATGTATTAAACAAAATTCAATGATGTAAGGTAATAGCTACTCTTATATTCGAAACAATTGATTGGAAATTATAATGTAACCATACAAGCTAAAGACAAGTGAAGCATTGAATATGACACTTTTGTCTTAATCGGAGTCTATTTCAAAACATAACACAAAACATCGGGGAAAATAAGAATAATAATTGCCTTTAAATAAGATTCGAGCTACAAAAGCATCAAAACACGATAGGTAGGAAAAACTTTCTCAATATCGAAAATTCTTTTAGGGAATACTATATCAGCATCTAGATCAAATGCAGAATGATTCCTTTTACGGCGTGTTCATGAAACGAATCGTTTTTTTTTTCTATCTCTCTTTCTGTTGGCGTGCATTTTTCTTTCTGCGATAAAGGAAAGCAATAAAAGGGTAGAGACAACCTGAATGCCGAAGAGAGAGAGGGAAAAAAGCTAGAGATAGGGAGAAATAAATATAGTGAAAGGGAAATTCAGATCGAAAACAAAATATTGGCTCAATGTTGAAAACCTCTACCTGGAGGATTTTGCGAAAGAGTAAATTAAAGTGATATTGGCTTTCTACATGAGAGTACTTTTATGCTATTTATTTTACATTCTAATTCGGTAGAAGATAGTACAGCAGTTTCAGTGCTCTGTTGATAAATTATAAATAGGTATTTCATGTTAAGGCTATTTATAAGTCTTACTCTGATATAAATAGAATTTAGTTTCATAACACGTGCCCTGAATATATATATATGTATTCCATAATAATTAGCATGAGTGATGTTTATTAATAACCAGCCTTCTTCATGTCTATACTTGGAACCCATATATGAATGTTAGAGGTTACAAATTAATTTCAAAAACAATCCGTTGAAAAAAAATGATAAGGGGTTTTCTAAAATTTATTTTCTACTATTGAACAAGATTTATTAAAAATGATATAGATCATTAACCGTAAAAGTATCTTTTCTACCTTTTGTTGTATTTTCTTATACAATCATATTTCGGTGTATGAAAGTTTGTAGTAAGGTATTATACCTTGTTACTTAATTTTGTTTTATAATGGAAAATAATATTTGTAGTAATCCTCATCGCTAGTTAGAGATAGAATAGCAAAAGAGAAACATAATTTTGAGTAAATTGTGCAAAAAGTTTTGTGTTTATATATATATATATATATATATATATATATATATATATATATATATATATATATATATATATATATATATATATATATATATATATATATATATATATATATATATATATATATATATATATATATATATATATATATAATATTTATAGTTTATGAAAACAAATCTTAAAAAATAAGTGTCTTAAATTTGTATCATTAATTTTGCAACTTGGAGAACAAAGAAATTAAAATTTACCTAACATTTTATTTGTTTTAAAGAAAAAGAACTTAGTTTTCTTCTCCATTTGAAAGATTATTTGCAAGGAGTAGTAACAACACGCAAAACCCATTAGAGTGCTTTTTTAATGCTTGCCGCCTAAAAGATAGAATAATAGAAATATAGTTTGAGGAACATTATGTCATATTTGAAAAATGGATGATTTTTAGAGCAGCGGATGCAGAGAGATTTTTGAGGTGCTACGAAGTGAAAGTATTGAGTGGTGATTACTCTAAGAATTGAGAATAAGCAATACTTAATCAATTTTCGAATAATTATTCTTAAACAATTCTTATATGTCTCATAAATTTTCCGGTACTTTCTTAAACCTATAAGCAGCCTTTTAGTGAAGGATGTAAGGATAACCGCTTGACCATGTTACCCTCTACATTATTAATTGCATTTTTTTCGAGATTAAAAGATCATGCTTCTTAAAATATAAACGATGCGGATTTTTTTCTAATCAATTCATATGCGTTTTTTTATAACTATTTTTATCTTTAATATTATATATTAAGGCTTATCAATATATTCTTAAATGCTGAGTAATTCATATCATAAAATAATTTTAAAAAAAAAATTATCTGTGTCTCTACTTTGAAAAAAATAAAAATAAAAATTTTTGAAACTTCATTTTATGTATAGATTAAAGTGAAAATAAAACGAACAATAATTTTTATCCCACAAAAACATAGGGTATATAACTTTTAGGAGACCCAAGGGGATTTTCAGAGATATTAATTGGAAAAATGATGCAAGTTGCTTTTTTTTAATCTGAAAAATTAAATTATTTTTTTCTTTCAGTCCAGTTAACAACACCTAGTTCACAATTTTTTTTCATTTCTTTTGCTATTTCAAATATACTAAAAACACTCTAAACGAAGTCCAGCACTTTGTAAATGGAAGAAATAATTGTCATTTTGCAAGAATTTTTAAAAACGATTTGTTTTTTTGTAAAAATGATTGCTGTTTAGAAGTACTAATGATATAAGTGTAAACAAATATATTTACGTTTTTACTTTTTTGTATGTGTTGGTAATAAAGTGAATCATTGATTATTAAAGTCTTTGTTTTAAACTATCTATCTAGAATAACTGAGATTTTTTGTAAATGTAACAATCTATAACGAAATGCATGTCGTAGAAACAATGAATTCTTTATTTTAGGCAACAAAAAATAATGCCCTCTTTCCTGAAAGGAATTATTTTAAAATATGTTAGAGTTCATTCATTGATTCTTAAACAATGACTCTAACAATTATTCATTGTGTAAACTGTATTAAACAATTATTCCTTTTATTAACATTCCGGAATTTTTAAAAATAAAAAGAAAAAACTGATATTTCCTTAGGCCTAACGAAACTGTTTCAATTATATTTAAAATGGCCTCAAACTGTTTGAAAATGTTTTTTTTTAACCTATTGTTAGGTTTTTGCTCTAAGCAAAATATAGCTGTTCTCGAGAACGAAATAAACGTAAGAATGTTAAAAAAATGTAATTATCTGTTTACTCTTGTAACAGAAATCTGCGTGACCTACTTTTTTTCACCCTTTTTTTTTTAAAGAAAAAAGAATCTCTTTTAAATACTCTTTTTGAGAATGAAAGTAGTTAAACATTTGTCACAGAAATCATTCATTTCAGAAATTTACTCGTACTTTCGCACTGTTATTAAAGGAAATATTTTCTGATTTTTTGCTCATTTAAAAAATGAATATTTAGATTTTGTGTAAAGTTCAAATTCTGTTTTTATTTGGTAGGATATTTTTTAATGGTATCGTTTTAATGTTTCAAAAAGTAATAATTTACTGCATTAAAAATCTTTTATATTACATCATCATGCAATTTAATTAGTTTGAAACCACTGCAAATAAATTTTGTTTTAAAATATTTATAAATTGCATCGAATTCGGTGCATTTGACTTAGCGTGGCACATATGTCACGCGAATTGCGAGAATTTTATGAGAATTCTTCTGATCTGAGAAAAGTCTTTTTTACTATCAAGGAAATGTTTTTTTAATTCTTTTCAAAAATAAAGTAGTATCTAACAGAAAAAAAAATTCATTAAACTAAATCAAGTAACTACTTTTTTAATAGGAGCTTTTTTTTTTGAATCACAATACGTAATAGATTACTGGCGACATTTGTTCTTGAGTTCATTGTTTCCTTCATTGCATCTTGTTACTTTACCCGAAATACAATTTACTATAATATTTCGGAAAATTCTAAAGGGAAAAACTTTTTCTTCATTCCCGTTCAGAATTTTTTTAATTTTTTTTTATGTTGGTCAATTTTAACCATTTTCCTCTAAAAAAGTCAAGATATTATTTATTTATAAACTAACCTATAAAAAAATTTACTCTTTTATACTGAAAAAGTAGAAGTCTTAAGTTCCAAATGATGAAATAACAATATGGAAAAAATGAAATTTTTGTATCAGTTCAATATAAAATTATTAAAAAAAGTGGATCATTGCTTATCTTAACTGGGTAGGCCAAGAAAGCCTTCCTAGTAGCTTAAAAAAATATTCCCTTCATTTTATTTTATATTTGAAGTTGAACATCTAGCCCAATTTTGAGTTTACGACCAACACTTTTATTTTTTTTTATATCACACTACTTTTTAACCCTCCTGGCGTCAAACCCGTTATATTACGGGCTTCATTTCCTTGCTAAAAGCGGCTTGCCCGTGTTTTCACGGGTTCACGATCTGCCTCTGGAGCGGCGAACCCGTCTTTTTCTCCTCTAGAATATTTCCTTCCCCCTCAACCTCCTACTGCTCACAAATTGAGAGGCGTATAAGCTGTCATCGTAAATCACTCACTGTGCTATAGTATTTCTGTTTGAATAGATGTGAATATTTTGCATTCTTTTTGATTTTTGAACCCCCACTCAAACTAAATGTTTACCTTTAATAAACAGGTTATTTTTTTTTTGTTCAACTTATTCGATAGATTTAATTTTATTCAATATTTATTGCTTAATTTATTATACTAAATCTTTAAATGTTTTAAATCGTTTTGTATTTTTAAATTTCAAATAATTTTCGAAAATTCATTTAATTTTAGTGTAAATTGCAGCAAATTATTTCTTCTCTAAATAATAATGTAATATTTAATGAACTAATTTATGAATTTTTAATATTACCAATTTTCTATAATATTTAACTAATTTAGTTAAAGTAATTAATTGTTTTTAAAAAAAATTTTTTTTTTTGCTTACAAAATATATTTCAAAACAATTCTTGCAATTGAAGTTAACTCTAAAAACATTCTCTCCTCTTCATGTAATGTTCTGGACTTTCTCAGCGTTTGTCTAAAATCCCATCACCTATGACACTAGTTTTATTTGTACTTTAGTTTAATGATATTGAAACATTTTCATGGATAGAGAGGAAATCGAAATTCTTTTCATTTGGAAATACGTTTTATTAAATTAGTAAAATTACAAGCTGTTAAAACTCCAAATAACTAAGTGAGTTTCAATATACCAAATATTTTTTTTTCATCCAAGCAAATAATCAAATGAATTGTAAATTTTTATGTCACTCACATTACGATATACATTTTAAAGAAAACGATTTATAGCTTGTTTTAGTAAAAACAAATAAATTTAATAATAAACTTAAATTTTCTTAATAAATTATATTAAAAAAAATTACAAGCTGTTAAAACTCCAAATAACTAAGTGAGTTTTAATATACCAAATATTTTTTTTCCATCCCCACAAATAATCAAATGAATTGTAAATTTTTTGGTCACTCACATTACGATATACATTTTAAAGAAAACGATTTATAGCTTGTTTTAGTAAAAACAAATAAGTTTAATATTAAATTTTCTTAATAAATTATATAAAAAAAAATTACAAGTTGTTAAAACTCCAAATAACTAAGTGAGTTTTAATATACCAAATATTTTTTTTTCATCCAAGCAAATAATCAAATGAATTGTAAATTTTTATGTCACTCACATTACGATATACATTTTAAAGAAAACGATTTATAGCTTGTTTCAGTAAAAACAACTAAGTTTAATAATAAATTTAAATTTTCTTAATAAATTATGTAAAAAAAAATTACAAGTTGTTAAAACTTCAAATAACTAAGTGAGTTTTAATATACCAAACATTTTTTTCCATCCTTGCAAATAATCAAATAAATTTTTAATTTTTTATGTCACTCACATTACGATATACATTTTAAACAATCCGGAATTTGAAAGTTGTTGATAACGAGGGTGAATACAGTGTTGATTAAAAATAAAATCTTGGTAACAAATACCAACTGCACCGAAATGACCTTACTTTCCACTCCCCCTAATATTCCATTAATTTAACACAATCAAATTAAGTATTACAGTACTGTCATTCGTACTAGAATATTCATCTATTGACGGTCTAAATACAAAAGTAAATGATACTTCTAGTTACGTGATGATCTTGTTAAGTTATTGAAATCGTTTTTAGAAGTTTCATTTGAAATGAGCAATAAACAAGCTTTATTGTGATGTAAATATAATCTAGACTCCGCTTATAAGTGTTCGGATGAAGTGAGTTTCGCCTATCGCTTTCTTTTCTATTTATGATCAAAAATACTATAAAAGATGATCTAAAAGAAATGGACGTACTGTAATAAGCAGAACGTGTTGCATTAAGTTAGCGAAATGTGAAATGCAGAGAAGATTTGTCACTGTATTTTCTGCGATTCTTTTCGAGAAATTCTCGACTGCAAGAAAATAATAAAACTTAAAATAAGAGCTTCAATAAATTTAGGATGAATAATAATAATATTTGGGAATAAATATGAAAGACATGATGTTTTTTTTTTCATTCTTAGGAATTGTATATCTTTGAATTCATAAATGACGGTGTAATTTATTTTATAAGGCATAATGCAACCTCTTATATGTTTTTTTTTAAGTGATAACAAGTTCTTGCGCCCTACCATAATCTCAAGTATATCCATAACCCACAAGCTCCTTAAATACGTTGCTAATTACTATAAATAAAATATTCTTAAAGTGTTACTCTTATAAATAGTAAATATAGTGGACAGGGAGGCAAGTTTTATTACACGAAATATTTCTTAGCACATATAATTTGAAACCATAGAGTAATACGTATAATACTTTTTTCTTTAAAAAATGTAATTTTAAAAAAAAAAAATGTTATTGCAACTTTTCATTAGTTGATATGTTACAAAAGTAGTGCAATAAGTTTTTATTTTTTTGCAAATTTGAAGCTAAAGATCCCGAAAACTTTATTCCTAAATTTGATCTGCTTAAATGTATTAGTAATAATTTAAAAATAAAAAAGAAAATTAGATGAAAGATAAAATTATACTGATAACCTCGTTAGAAATACAAAATATAGCAACTTCATTAAAATTCATTTATATATAGCTTACTTTATTCAATTAAATAGTATTTATAAAATACAAACGAAGTTATGCAATAAAATATTTATTTAAATGAGAAAATGTTAAACAGGTTAATGTTAATTAAAATATTAGTTGTATTATGTTTTAAACATGTGTAAAAATTACAAATTCTCAATTGTATGATATACTTCAAAACAAGGTACAACACACAAAGTGACATTGCACTGTTTACATTGAAATCGAGATTCTTTCCTAACTGGTTGTCCTTTTGAGTCAAAATTTTTACTCCGCCACCCCCCTAGAAAAGAAATCCTACCCTTATCTATTCTGAATAGAAGGAGTGACTAGTTCGATGACGTTCGACTTAAAAACCTGAATTTGCAATCCCATAGCTCATTTCCTATTATACGTCAGTCATTTCCTATCTCTTGACTTCGAAGAGGGATGAAAGAATGGAATTCGGGGGAAAGCAATATTTATATTGTAATAGATTTTTATACTTATACACATAAGTTTTTTTCAATTTTTTTTCCAGCTAAGTTAGGTTCTATAAAGAAATAAAAAAAGCAAACATATCCTACTTATAAAAATTAAATATAGACTAATGAATATAAGAATATAAAGTAATGAATATATAAACTAACGAATAAAAATATAAAATCCCATATTCATTCTATTTACCATTTCCAATTTTGAAAATATCTTCCTTTTTTTTTTGTGTAATTCTTTTCTATGTCATTTAATTGCCATACAAAAGATGTGCACCTTGAATAATGCATAATCGAAGTACTTTTTTATGACAAAGTATTTTTACGTCATGTTTACAGGTTGTAATTATTGTCAGTTTTTTCACAGAAAAAGAAAAGCAGAGCAACGATTTTTTTCCGATTTTGCATGCACTGTATTCTATTCTATAGGCGGAAAAAATTAGTGTTGTCAGCTAGAAGTATAGTTATTTACCTTTGAGTCTGAGACAATATTTCTAAATGGTGTCTCAGAAACATATTTGGAATAACTGATTCTATAGGTCATCATGGTGCAAAGAGTTAATTTTTTTCATGAAAAAAATTTAACTGATATTTATTATACTAAATCAATACAACCAAAAATCTTTAAAAATATGTTTATTTTTGTATATTTAAATTCTGTTACTGTGACGTACTTTTTTTACAATATATATTGTTTGATTTATATTGTAAAAATCATTCACACGAAATTAAAGCAGTAGACAAAATAGCAAAGAATCAATGTATTAATTCTTGAAATCAAGGATGGCGCCAGACTCTGCCCGACAAGGGGTCAAGTCTCCCCCGACTGGGGAGCTCAAACAAATTCAAAATATTTAAATTAATTATACTTTACATTTTTTTCAAGTGTGTTTCTAAGAATCTAAAATCAGTAATATTGATACCCATAATGTGCAGATTCCTTTTAATGTAAATTTAAATCTAATTTTTTTTTCTGTTATCGATATATTTTGTACTGTATGGTGCAATTTACCATACATTGTAATCGTAAAAATTACTTCTGTAATGAAGAATAGTTGTAGCAGTAACCGCTGTTTCAAAAAAATTCGACACTTCTTACTCTCATAAAGCAAAAATTATCCGATAATAAAAATCAGAAATTTCATGCACATTTAACAAAACATTTAAAGAATATTTTAATATAAAATGTTATTTTTATATGCATCGATTGACTTTTGACTCATTTAAATGTTTTGCAAATAAAGTTTTAAGTTCATTTTTTGCATCCACGTATTCTATCTAAATATATCATGCCCCGTTTCGAAGGAACTTCGAAATGGTTATGCCCATAAAATTGCAAAATTTCTATTTTTTTTTATTGTTACACTGTATAATTTTACGGACAAAAAAAGGGCTATTTTAATCAGGGGACTCGATGCTAATATATATTGTAAATAAATACAAAGATACTTCGAAAATTTCTCATTGCGATTCCCTTTTCTTTTCAAAGATGCTTTTAAAGTGAACATCTATGTCCGGCAAAATGCTAATTTCTCTATTTGAGAAAAAGAGTAAGTCCATCGGCTGAAAATATAAGATTCAAACAATATAGCTGAAATTTGTAATTATTTTTAAATTTACAAATTTTAAATTTGCTTCCGAGAAACGAATATTAACTAACTTACATTTTTTAAAAAAAATTGCAACACATGGCTGCTGTTTGTCTGCCTATGTTTTCGTTTCACTGCAAAGCTGAAAGCACACTTTCTACCAAGATTTCTGTTTCGCCCTGCAAAAGCGTTTTACATATTGGCATATGCCTGCAACGAATAACCTTTCACACAGTTAATTGATTATTGTTTACCACATGTCAACGCGAAACATTCTTTCCTCTACGATTTAAATTTGTTTTTGCTTTCATAGTTACGAATTTTAAGTCACAAGAAATGGACACTAAAAATTAAGAAGTTAGGGGACCAAATTTCGAAAAAAAAAAATTATTTCTATTTTTCAGGACTTATTTGACCGATTTTGCTTTTTGATTGAATCGAAAATATTTTCATACAATTGTTAAAATTCGTTTTTCCAAAGGTAATTCCATGCAAAAAATATAGTTTTAAATAGTTATAAAATATTTAATATATTTATAATATGCGTTGAAAAATTCTGAATCACGATTTTTGAAATTCCCGTGCAGTAAATGGCGACTGATGCACGTTAAATCTATCGAGTCGCAAAGCCCCCCATGTTCCCATAACAAATAAACAACACTGGGGGTACTTATCCAGGAGTTTCCTGGTCTTCTGGATTGGTTCAAAATTACAAGGCTACGGAGTTGAAATTGGGTCGGTTGTTCAACGACGGATAAAATAAAATAGCAAGATCTACAAACCTGAAACTATAGACAAACTTGTATGTTTATCCAGATCAGAATGCGTTTTTCTGTTTATTTTCGTAACTTAAAATATGGTATTGATTCTTTGTACGTGAAAATATGATTAAATCAAAAGTTAATCAAGGTGTTCCCTTTTTCCATTTCATGCACTGTACATAAAATAAGTCAATGAGAAAATGTTAGGTTGATTAATATATATTTTAGGATATTGAATATGAACAGTTTAATTGTTTTTCTGACTCAATCAACAATCTTTTTACTACTAAGAAAATGATAAAAAAGATAATAAATAAAAAATATTTTGTTATTGTTTTTTTTCCGACTGCATATTTATTGCGTTGATTAAAATATAAACCTTGAATCCGAATAAGTAAATGATTTTCCTCAATTAATAGTATTTTTAAAAAAAAAAGATTAAAAAATTAAATTTTTTTTATTTTGTTCTTATACTTTCATTTTGCTTGAAAATTTCAAAAAGAAATTATGTGATCACGTAAACCATTGATAAACACATTACATAAAAAAGAATTCGCAAAGAAGAGGACCTGTGTATCCCCTTCTTAGTTCTCCAGAAGAAAGAATAGCAGTTTGAAAGATAAGTTTCCAAGAAAATGAAGATGTGTCTGTGGGAAAGGATTTCTATGGGACTTCGAAAAGTCTTCAATTTCACCTATGTCTAATCGCATCCAGTCTCTAGTTTGACAATGTACAGGTAAAGTTATGGGTAGTGCAGTGAAACTATAATTACATAGAATCTACAATATATTTTACTAATTTTTGTTACTAATTAAGAACAAATAGATAAAAAGTCAACTACAAAATTTTTTTATTAGGCATTTGTAAAAGAATTTTTGACATAATTTAGAAAAAAATGTGACCAGACTATTTTCCGGACGAGACTTTAAAATTTTCCCGTGGGAGGGGGGGGCATGCCCGACAGGGGAGCAATTCCCCCTCCCCTGATCCCGCCTTTGCTTGAAAAAATATTCTTGCAATGATTCTTGTACTGATATTTATTCCTTGCATGCGAAATTTAATAAGATTTTGATATGTTTTCATTCTTAATATTATTTTTACTATGAAAAAATGTAATGAAAAATGCAGTTTTGCTTAATAACTACTAGTGTAAATAGAAATTCATATTTTTTGAAGTTTTATAAATCTCTATTAGAATACCTAACGATTTTTACTCAATCGCGTAAACGATGAATTAAAAATGGATATTTCGTTTTGAAACAGTAGCGCTTAACAAAAGCTTTTTCTCCCTCTCAAAGAAAAAGAGCCATTATACATGAAAATATAATATCCACTGAATTGACGTTATATTTCGCATCTATAGTACTATTATATAAGTACTATATAAGTACTATAAATTATTTTTTAAATTCAAAGATATCATTAATGTGGATTAAAAAGGTAAATATGATTTGTTATTAACACGTATATCAACGAAATTGTTCTCATCCTACATGAACTTAGAACTGAAGTAAATTAAAAAGGATGCACATTTTTTTTTTAAAACTTGGCAATTGTATCAGGGAAATAACAGAAGTCAAAAGAGCTAGGAAGGAAAAAATATCAGTAGAAAGAACCTATTCAGTACCATCACAGGGGATATTGATAACAACCTTTGATGTTATATATCAACGTTATCATTGTCAAAGTTCAAAGGACAAGAAAAAGTGTAATTTAACCTAAAAGCAATAATCTTATCAGTAAAAATGTCTTCTTCATTGCTTGATATTTCAGAGGAAAGTGCAATGTTGACCACAGTTCAAAAATGACTTTCGGAAAAGTGAATCACATACGCGATTCATCCATCAAACTGTCATGACCCACCTGGACCTCCTAGACCGATAATCACCCCTTTTAACCACAAATTGAAGTGGAAAGGGGAAAGCATACCTTTTGTCCGACCCTCGACACTTTTCGTGGCATCTTTCTAAAATGTGTCTGCCGCTTGTAGTAAGAAACTAAGAGAGAGGGGAAACGCCAGGAGGGTTAATGGAACTAACCCTTCCTTACGAGACACGGAGAAGAAAGCTACGAAAACCTCCCTTGGATAGCCCAACGGCAAGGGGATTCAAACGCATAATCCATCTACCACTGAGGGTATTTCACGTCAGCACTTTGGTTGGTGTGAGCCGGGAGCAGAATTCGTATCAACCTGCCACCACTAGGATTCGAATTTGGTTTACTTCACGTAAAAGATAACGTTTTATCCTCTGAGCCACTGCGGCTCGAGATTTTTATTTCAAATGATTTTATTTTGACCATTCAATCGTAATCATGCAAATTTATTAGGTACAATAAAGATATAATTTATATACTTGAATTTTTTAAATTTCTTTTTCAGCTTTTGCTCCTCTGAATTTCCAGTAGTTTGAATTTTATCCCAGTAAGTAAATAGAGTTCGATTTTCTGCATTAAAAATTGCTGGCAGTAATTATCAACTAAAGTGTGAGTTCTTATCAATTTTTAAAAGTCATTCAAATTTTTTTCTCTATCGAAATGTTTTAAACACATATACTTTTTGAATTTAATTATTAATTAAAATTTTTTTAAGTAATTTTAATTTTCATAAAATTTTTAAATTTCATTTATCTTTGCAAATCAACTTTCCAAAGCAATAATATACTTTAAAACGCCTATTTTATCTCTTTTTTAATAGATGTTTTGCTATTATAATTTATTAAATATAAATAAAAAAATATAGCTTTATTCAATGCTTTATTGATTTCGATGAATAAATATTTGGTGCGGAAAATCTATTTTATTAACTAATTTTTGATGAAATAAAAACCAAAGAAAACATTCTCATTACATTTTCAAAGAAAATAAATGTTTGTTCTTTATAAATACGTATAATGCTTTTATAATTATAATAGTTAAAATTGACATAAAAACTTGTAAGAATAAATAAAAGTTTTTATTAATCTTATGTTCCTGGCCAGCATCCAGTAATCAACCAAGGAAGATTAATGACTTATAAAGCAGTATTCATAAAACATCGAACACCCAGCGTTAAGGTAAAAAAAACGATATTAAAGTAAAAAATGATATATTTTCAGTAGATTTGAGATGAGGTTCATTATTTTTTTTCATAAAAAAAAATAGTTTACAAATTAAAAGATTTCAAAAGTGTTGTTTTTTTCATATTTCTCTCATTCCCATAAAAATTAGGGCACCTGAAAGAGTTGTGAAACGAAATTTTACTTGTCTAAGTACAATATTGATAAAAGTGAATAAAAAATTAAAGCAAAATTACCATTTATTGCAGAAAAAAATTCTAATGAGTGGAGGAACCCTCTTGGGTCACATTTAGCTCGACTGCAGGATGCCATATGGTTATATTAAAGCATGCAAATCCCTTTATTATGTTCCGTGGCATATCTCGCTCCAGAGTTACTGTAAAATCACCACTAAATCGACTTAACTCGGAAGGTGTCCATTTTGACGTCTCAAGTAGTCTAAGCTCTGCTCATTCTTCAACAAGTCTTAGGATCGAGCAGGCTAGGAAAGGGTGGTAATGTGACAGAAACATAGATGTGACACTCTTACTGTGTGTGTCAGAACATAGTCTTGTTGAATAATAGCTCTTAAGAGCCCTGACATGAGTGGCAACACATGTAGTTGAAAGATGTCATGAAGATGTCATAGCGGCATGGGTCAATATTAGAAGTGATCTTGTGACGTATGCGATGGCATCCAGTGCAATTATAGGAACTGTAGAGGCTGTGTTTTGCTGAGCAGCGTGGGAAGGACTGTAATCAGGTCACCTTTAGTGATAAATCCAGATTTAATTATTTAATTTAGGCAGTGATAACGATTATGAACGATGGTGGAGCCCCCAACATGAACGCCTTAATCCAGTCTACGATGTAGTACAGCAACACACCACTTCTACATTTGCTGTGATGCTATGGAGTGTCATCACAAACGACACACGAGAACCCCAAATATTTACCCACGGTGTCATGGTAGCCCAGAAGTATGTTCGTGACATCTGTGAGTTACATTCATTGTCATACATAAATAATTTGCCTGTTAGTGCTCCGATGAGTCCGTTTTCAACATGACAATTCTTTGCCACATGCAACAAAAGTATCACGGGTATGCCTTCTTTACATTACCATCCTGTCCTGGCCTACTCGACCCCAGATTTAGTACCGAACGATCATATCTGGGATCACTTGGACCGGTTAGTTGAACAGTCTCCGAGTTTAGTCAATCCAGTGGTGCTTTTACAACAATCCTGGGACGAGATGCCGCAAGAGATCACAAGATGCCTCAATGCGAGACCGTATTGTAGCTTTGATTTTCGTTAGAGGTAGAATAAGAGGGTACTGAAACTTCCATTTATTTGTATTTTTTCTTCAATAAATAAGAATTTCGATTTGATGTTTTAATCACTAATTCTTATCAACGATGGTGAGCTAATTTTTACGGATATGAGTTATAATTCTGCGATTTACATAAATATTTAGCATAAATACAATATCAACGATTGGTTTTGATATAAAAAAAATTAAATATGGCTCTCGAAAATTGGGACACGCTTAAATAACTTTTTTTTCAAAGTTTCGAACTTCAATAAATTAATTTACAACCAGTTTTTCTGATAATGAGCTTGAATATTGTAAAAATGATGGAAAGTTGTACACTGTAATCCATTAGAAATTTTTTTAAAATTATGTATATAGACTATGGCTGTATATGATAAAATTGTATATAAAGTTTAATGTAGTAATCATGCAATATTTCTATAAAAGTGTATAGGACTATGGTTGTATTTTTCAAAATTAAAATATACCAAACCAAACCAAACCAAAAGTTTCGAATAAGCCATGCTCCTGCTCCAGCCGGAGTGGAAGAGGGACGTAACCCAAAACATTCCAAAACACATGATATTTGCATGAACACGATACTGAAAAAACATAAGCCTTCTATTGAAAGTAGTGACCGTATATCAGTGGTGATTGAAAAAATTCACTCTCTTAAAGTTTTAAGTTCATAATTGAATTGCTTTATTTTTATTCAAAATCAATTTTCAAAGATATTTGTTCTGCTTCACAAATTCTGTTTTCTATAAAATTGTCTATAAATAACAGTGGTAAATATTATAACAATTAGAACTTATATAATAAATATCTTAGATCAATTTCTTAGGACATTGTTCTAGAATTTTGAGATTTAATAACATATTCATATTTTGGGAACACACTCTAATGCTTTTGAGTCTTTTAAATTTGGCCAAATCATTACGATTTAAGCTGGTCACGTATGTATTAAATAAAGTAACAGTGGACATCATAATATTTGTCACACTCTATTCTTAATTTAAAAAAAACTCATAAAGGGAACTTTTTGTCTGCTGTATATTATTATTATTGTTGTTGCGTATTTGTGTTCTTGTTATAGATGTTTTAAAATGCAGTAAAAACATGAATTAGCAATTTCTCGCTGAAAAATGACTTGCATATTCAAAATTTTCATAACTAATAAGAGATATAAATAGTTACGTCATATAAAGGTCGGAAAAACCTTTTTAAAAGAATATCTTAACCCTTCTGAAGCAGAATCTTTAAGAAAAATATTAATTTATTAATTTATTAATTATTAAGAATTATTAATTTAGGTCAAAAGAAAGGAAAATGTTCATATTTTGCATTTTAATATTTTATGATTTTTCTTAAATGTAGCATAAAACACTGGTGTCTTTTTCTGCGTTAAAGGTAAAAATATTTCAAACACAGCATATTTCCGAATTATATTTTATTAAATTTAGACTTATGCGCAGTTATTTCATGCTAAGAGAAACTGCTATTCATCATTGAAATTTTTTTATTTCCAAATTCAATTTATAAATTTTTGAATATGGATAGAAGGGAAATCGAACTACTTTCTTCGATTTTATAATTAGGTACAAATATAAGTTTTATAATATAACAGAATTTTTCAATAACTTAGAGTAATGAGAGTTATTTAGGAAGTGAGTTAGCAATACAAATACGTATTTTTGCTTGTTATTAGAGAGCCAGGGATGAAGATATATAACAGGGACAAACCAGTGTCTCATCAGAATCAAAGGAATACACAATGAATTTGAAATGTAAAATTGTTCTCCCTTATCCGTTTAATAACAAATACTTTTTCTATTTACAATATTGGGTTTTCTCGTAAAAATGATTTTCAAAATTTAGAAAACCGTATTCCATCTATCTGCGCATTAACGCAAAACACATTGTTCATTATAAAATTTAAAGTTTTTACATATACCAAGAGATGATTGTCACCAAAAAAAAATCTCTCTATTGGCACATATATTCTACTGGTTGTAAAAAGTACTGAATCCTGAATTGTCTTACTGAATAATATTTAGTAAAATGTAATAATATAAGTTTGAATATTATGTAGAAATTTTAATTAATATTGAAACATATATGGTTCACAACTATTACGCTATGAAAGAAAGCGTATCTTTCCTGAACACACAGGTAATTTATTTTAAAAGTAGGTATATACCACCTCCTACGATATCATTCCTTAAAATAAATATCACGTGATCTCATTTATCGAAATAAACCGAGTAAATAAATAAAGGCGGATTTCTTCAAATGGTAATGTCACATACCACATGCTTTC
Organism: Parasteatoda tepidariorum; assembly: GCF_982258835.1. NCBI lineage: Eukaryota > Metazoa > Arthropoda > Arachnida > Araneae > Theridiidae > Parasteatoda > Parasteatoda tepidariorum. The sequence goes on from NC_141760.1 coordinate 76,153,485, forward strand.
TTCTTAATTTAATTAATTCCCATTGGGGAAGGGAATAAAGACGGATAAGAAAACAAATACCAGACTTCATCCTCAATTCTTAATAACCTGCCGACCAGTGGGAAATCTTAAATAGATATTTGTAAAAGACTCTTTTTTTTGGTTCTTTTCCTTTTTTATGAATGGATGGGCTGGATTTATTTTAACAAGGAGTTCAGAAGTTTAGCAGTAAGTTAATATCTTTGTTACCAAGCTTAACCAATTATTTTATCAATTTACTGTACACTTCTTCATTTGGTTTTAGTTAACATATGATAACTTTTCTTTTTCTAAAAAACTGATCATCAAATAGAACGACAATATTTTTATGAATTTCTAATAAAAAAAAAATGCATTATTAATTTTACTGTGATTGTTAATATAATTGTAATGCAACGTGTGGACATATTGGTATATGTTGACTGCATTCTTTAGTCAAACTTCTTATCCTCCAACTCCGTTTTCAGTTCAGTATCATCAGAAATTCAGTCCTCAACCATATAGGGCAGTGTTTCCTAAAGTGTGGTACACGTACCCCCAAGGGTACGGGAACAGTTTAGCGGTGGCTCGCGTTCTTATGCGAAATATCTTGCAACAAATGAAAATTTCACAATATTTTATTAAAATACCAAGCTAGCCATGAAAATTTACGATTACGTATTTTTCTACTGGCTATTTTTTGCAGAGTTAACAGTTAATAATTAGGGATATCAACAGCCAGTTGTGATTTTTAATTTTTGGGCAATTTTTTGCAGTAAAAAATACATCAATTTTGTATTAGTGGTGACCAGCTTTAAGAAAAATTTAGAAAGGGTACACAAAAGTTTTGGAAACACTGCTATAGGGTAATGTGAAAAAATTTACAAATCATTATTTGTGAACAAACTAATTTTACATTTTAGATAAATTTCTCGATTTGAGAACATTTCTATATTGATGAAAAATATGAATTTTTTATGTGCTACAAATACTGTTTTTTTTTAAAAAAATTATAACTAATATCAGGTGCAGAACCTTCTTTATCACACGTGATTTCATTTCTAAAGATAATATTCTGCATATGACAACATGTAAATGAATGAGTACATGCATCATTATGAAAATGTGTTTATATTTTGCAGCAGTACTTTAAGACGAGTATGACGTTTTCCTCTGTTAGTTTTAGCATGATATATGTAATCTCTGTAAGACAAAACTACGGGTACATTATATTAAGAAATTCGTATTTCTGATCTTTTTTGGGGGGAAGGGGAATATTTAACTGCGTATAAAAAATTACATGTTATCGGAGAATTTTATGAATATATATATATATATATATATATATATACACTGGTTATCATAAATTAAGGAAAATTCACAAAAATCGCGATAACTCAAGAAATTACACATGGAATTTTATGAAACTTACCCACAATATACAACACATAGTAAGGTATTAAACAACATAAAAAGAAATTATCAGACATTAATAGTAGTATAGAAATTAGCACATGTATAAAATAAACAAATTGGAAGTATCGGTTTGCAATAGAAAAAGTACCTTTAATATGGAATATGATTGCCTCTAGAAGCAATACAGCACAAACAGCGATGTGTGATGCTTTCAATTATGCGGTCTATCAGTTCAATAGGAAGTGAGAGCCATTGCTCTTGTAAAGCAGTTGCAAGCGTGGCAAGGGTCTGAGGGGGCGGATTGATGGCAGATACACGCCTCCCTAGAGCATCCCAAACGTGCTCGATAGGATTCAAGTCCGGGGATCGAGCTGGCCACTCCATGCGAGTAATTGTTTCCTGTTGAAGATAATCATCAACAATGCGAGCTCTGTGTGGTCTTGCATTATCGTCCTGTAACAGGAAGCAATCACCAATTGCCCCGGCATATGGGCGCACATAAGCATCAAGGATGTTGTCTCGATAAACCTGAGCATTCACGGTTCCCCTTGGAAAGACATGGAGGTATGTGCGCCCTCCTAAGGATATGCCTCCCCAAACACAGACACTGCCTCTTCCGTATGCATCTCTTTCACGGATGTTTGATGGATGATAACGGGTCCCAGGTTCTCTCCATATCAAATAACGTCTACTGTCACTTTCTAGACTAAACCTGGACTCATCCGTAAAGAGAACAGGCCTCCATTGATCTGACGTCCAGTGGACATGTTGTCGGGCCCACTGCAAACGGTCTCTCCTATGGCGTGATGTGAGCGGCACGCAAATGGCTGGTCGTCTCGCATACAGACCACCTTCGTGGAGCCTTCTGCGCACAGTTGACGTTGACACCAACCTTCCGGTGGCTGCAGCAAGAGAGGATCTAAGATGTGTCGGAGTAGCGGTTCTATTCCTGCGTGCACTTAATGTCAAATATCGGTCATCGGCACTGGTCGTAACAGTTGGCCGTCCTTGACTGAACCTCCTAGATGCCGAATCTGTGGTTTGAAATTGCCTCCAAAGTCTATGAACCACAGATGGACTCACATTTAGCCATCTGGCCACTTCTGATTGACTCTGCCCTGCCTCTAGTCTCCCGATGGCTCTCCATCGTAGTTCTTCAGGCAAATGATGCCTAGAGGTCATTATTACGAATTGGCTATCTCAGATTTTCAATGTCGCAATCACAGTAAAATTTGTGTGCTTTCTCTCAAACTTGGACTTTTATGCTCCAGGCAGATGACGTAAGCCGAGTGCAGCGCCACTAATTTGCATATTGCAATTTTACTCAGCTACTCTTAGTGGACAACATATGCAAATTTTGCACGGTTTGGCTTACTTTTGAAAGAGTTATCGCTATTTTTGTGATTTTTCCTTAATTTATGATAACCAGTGTATATATATATAGGGGAGTGTCGGGTACCCCCGCCCACTGTCAATTTCAGATGTATAGCATATTTTTTCAAGTCAATGGGCCATCGGACATTAATTGTTATATTAAAAAAAGGTTATTTTCAAAGTTTCAAGTATTTATGCAGCTGGTAACATGGGAAACAATAGTTTTGAAAATATGTTGAACACAGTAGTCACATTTTTTAAATTTCTATTTTTTTAAAGTTAAACTATTCTTTTTTTGGTTTATTCTTTCGGCATCATTTAATTGGATGATAAAACAATAGAAACATACAAAAATATTGGTTATTACTTAATATTATACAGAAATATAAGCAATACTCCTTAAGTGGGCTGGGCTACCCGACTCTCCCCTATATATATATATATATATATATATATATATATATATATATATATATATATATATATATATATATATATATATATAAACACAAATTAACATGAAAAACATGAATAAAATAAAAATAAAAACTAAATGGTAGAGAAACAAGAATGGTAAAGGCAAATAGTCGTTGTCAAGACACATCTAATTGCCATAAATAATGCGATATTTCTGAATAAAGAATAATTATCCTAAGATAAAAATTATTCTTTATATGTGTCGATATCGCAAAAACCTAATGTTGTAAAAAATCATGAAATAAAAGAAAAATGTAAAAGGAAATCAAACTTACCGGCGTGAATTAAAACGCGGTTTAGGATATATATATATATATATAAATATATATATAAATATATATATATATATATATATATATATATATATATATATATATATATATATATATATATATATAAATATATATATATATATAAATATAAATATATATATATATATATATATATATATATATATATATATATATATATATATATATATATATATATATATATATATATATATATAAATATAAATATAAATATTTATATATATATATATATATATATATAAATATAAATATATAAATATATAAATATAAATATATAAATATAAATATATATATAAATATAAATATAAATATAAATATATATATATATATATATATATATATATATATATATATATATATATATATATATAAATATAAATATAAATATATAAATATATAAATATAAATATATAAATATAAATATAAATATAAATATATAAATATAAATATATAAATATAAATATATAAATATAAATATAAATATATAAATATAAATATATAAATATAAATATATATATATATATATATATATATATATATATATATATATATATATATATAAATATAAATATAAATATAAATATATATATATGTATATATATATATATGTATAAATATACATACAGAGAGAGAAAGAGAGTGCCCTTGCCGTCAAGATAGCCGTGGTATTCCTCGCCATGATGCAAATGCGGGTTAGTTCCGTCAGAAAAGTCCTCCACGAAGCATATACCTCCCAATACTTGATCCAGGAATTCCCTTGTCTTGTTCATGATGAACATTAATAGTCGTAAACTCAAAATTGGGTCAGTTATCAAACAACGGTTATAAAAAAATCTTACAACTATAGCTCCTAATTTTGAAACCAGAGTAGTTAAATTTACTGCTGAAATATGTACTACTATTATAGTAAAATTTTCCTAATAAGTATTAATCTCATTAATTAGGCATCACTGCTATCAGTAATAATAGTTCATCGATTTTATTTACTGCTCTCGAAATCTAAATACCTTACACGTATTTGTCATTTTTAAGACTCTTTTCAACTGTATCGTTCAGTACAAAATACTTTTTATTATTTATTTATTTATCAGTATTCTTATTTCATATATAAATTTAAAGTTGATAAAATATTCAAGTTTTCAAGGAAAACAAATAATATTTTCATGTATAATAGTGAAAAAAGCAAAGTAAATAAAATTACATTTTATTTTACTTCAGTATATTTATTTTTATAATGATTGCATTCATATTCCAAAATCTTAGCTTTCTAAACTTTGGGTCTCTAAGTTAATATCTATGCAATAAATTCTTTTAAAAAAATAAAATATACAAAATGGCTTTTCATTGCTATCACTTTTCCTTTCTTTCTTACTTCTATGTAATACATGCACAGAAAGAAACAATACTGAAATCATAAATAATTCAAGAATTCGAAAACATAAAAAAAGCTCCTGAAGATTTTGTAAAAAAAAAAGTTCAATAACAATAGTGGGGAATTTGCTTACTGAAACAAGCAATATGTATGCAAATTAGTGTTTCAACGATATTGGAAAATTCTCATGATACAGAATTCAAAGTATGAATAAATGCAAATATACCTTCATGAAGAATACCATTCTTTCATGTATTAGAACGTTTCTTGACTTAGTTTAATATTTCAATTGCTTTTTGCAAAACATCATTATTACTCGAGGATTTACAAACATTATAAATTTGATAATTCATATTAATTGCATGGGATATTTTGAATTTAATATGGTTTAATAAGAATGAAAGTTCTTTAAGAAGAATTTTTTAAACTTATTTGAAAATATCAAAATTGTCTTTAGAGCAGGTAATAAACAGTGCAAACTGTAAAGTTTCATGTTCATATTTTAAAATTATGTATTGCAAACTCTTAACAGTGATTAATAACAATTCATCATAAGATAAGAAAACTGTCTTTATAAAAACACAATTTAGATCAAAGAAATAATTAAAAACATTACATACTATACATACATTTAAATCTAAGCTAAGAAACGATCAGTAATAAATTTTTACGCTTAATTTGCGTAAGCACGAAATACATTTTAACAATCTAATATTATAATATGCTAGCATTAGTCAACTTGAAATAAATACTAGCATTTCAATAAAAATTACTAAAGACGCACAAAAAAAGTTCTATTTCTTGCATTTGCTATATATCATTGAAACGAACTTCTAGTATTTTCTAACAAATTTTAGAAATTACTTAATTTCTTTTGGAAATAAGTCAACAAGCTGGCGAGAATTTCCCTTAGATGAAAATTACAGAGTGTTAGATATGTTAAAGAATAACTCCCATATTTCACATGTATTCATGAGCCAAACAATTCAGAGAGAAAATAATTTTTTAAATATTAAAACATCAAGTCACATATAATTTCCATTTTTACAAAATTATAAATTTTATCCATATTATAAATTTGCGCCTTTTTAATAATTAGCAAGAAATCATCATTAAAGATGGCCAAATTTTACCTTAACAGTTAAGAATAACTATGACAAATTATAAACTATTTTAAAATTATAATATTATTGTTTAAGACGTTTTATTTTGTATGAAAGCCCCTATGAAGAACCTTTTCTCTCCAAATTTTGAAAGGCAATTTGCTTCTAATTGTTTTCATTACTTTTGTTGCAATTCAAATTCCTAACTCTCAACTATCTTTTTTTCCACTTCCCTTTCTCTTATGCATTTTCTCGTTTTCTTTTCCTTAATAGTTTTTTTTAATCTATCTGCCTTAAATTATTTTTGCCACTGTTTTGATCGGTAGAACTTAAGCATTTCCTCTTCATTTCATGTCGCAGAAGTAATAACGTACTACAGTGAAGAAAGTAAAAGGAATTCAATAATAGCTACGGTTGATAATAAAAATGCACCTCACAGTGTGTATAAATGATTACCAGTTCGAGTAAAAATACAACTGCAGAAAAATAAAGTCGTGCTAGTATGGATGAAATGGGAACAATGGGAAGTAGTACGTTTTTTTTATGCATAAAGTAGTTGCATCCCGTTTTATTCATAAAAAGTGCTGCACAGATTATCTGTTAGAGAGGCGGAAAATTAATTGGAAATAATGATATTTTCATACTCTTATCGTATATTGTAGAGTAGATGTTGCAGAGTACTCCTGTATTCATTTTTTACTTGCGCAACAATCGTACTAAGACTACCTGCATTTCGCTTACTTGTGAGTTTTAAATTTTTTACGTTAATTATGATGTTTATTATATAGTATAAGTTAGTTTTATTATAGCAATAATCTCATATTATTTAAAATATTGAGTAGTTATTTGTAGTTAAAATGTAAACAAGTTTTAGTAATTAAAACAATAAGAAAAATACAGGACAGGCATTTTTATTATTTTGGCTTTGATGCAAAAATACTAATTTTATTCTTCTTTACCTAAGTTTCGTGAACAGAATTAGCCAAGTATCTGCATATCTTTGAAAGCGTAGAAGTTGAGAGAAATGTCAGAGTGAGAAAATCAATAATCGTTTGAACGTTAAGATTGTTGGACAAACAAAGCATCTATTGTGAAAGTCAAGTTCGGATAAAGAACTCTTTAAAAAACCCTAATCTGAAAATCAATTAATGTCCTATAGCCGTTTAAAAAGAAATATTTATCGATTTCTTTAAGAGCAAAAGCCAATTAAGTTTAGAACAATAAAGTTTCGTATTCGTGATGGAATTGGCGGACAGTTTTGGTTTCTTTTGGCATTCGATGAGTTGCAATTTCGTTTATAGTTTTGTAACTTGATTTGTCGATACTTTAATGAGGGCAATTGATTAAAATACAAAATTAATTTTGCTTCATATCGTATATTCTGTAGAAAAATATACGATCGTATAATCTGTTCTGTAATCATTTGTGTATAATATTTGCGAAAAAATTAATAAATGATTGACGTATGTTATCTTTTAATTATACTATTATATTTTCATCACAATTATAAATTTTCTTTATAAATATATTTTTCAGTTTTTTTAAATTTTCATTTTTGAGATTTTCTTAGACGAAGAAAATTAAATTTTTTTTTTCATTTTGGTTTTTATTTATTTGAGTCAGGCAAATTACCATAAATAATTTCAGACAAGGTGTATCATAATTTTTTTCAAGCGAATACTAATCTGTTAAAGATTAATTTTTAGGAGTATTTGCAAAATTATGAACAGAGTGATAAATTTGACTACGGATTAACCTTAAAAGGGACTCAATTCTAAATAATTAGGAGTGAGTTAGATAAATAATTAGGAGTCTCATTTTGAACTATTTCAATGAATTGAAATGGCGATATTGTTTGTCAACGAAAAAACATGCATGTCGTCCTATCTTTTTTTAAACTGCAAGTAATAAGCGCCATCAATGTTTGTTCAGTAAAGCAGAACCAAATAGTTCGCCATGACTCATAATTATATGGGGAATTCTTCTAAATTTTTTATGAACTTTTTTTTCAAATCATGTGATACCATCTAAAACATCATAATTTTTTTTATTATGGCTGCCATCGGTATTTGCCATTCATTTATTGAATATTCTTCCTGAAAATAAAAGTACTTTTTTATAATAATATCAATATTATCCGATAGCATTTTATTATACAGTAAACTATTCTAATGAAATACTGCAGAATGTTATTACTAATGAAAGTAGCTTATTTGAATTTTTTATAATGATAATTGAGTTAAAAATCGAGAATTTATTGTAGTATTCTAGACATGGTCAAAATGGCCACATTGGTCATTCTAGACTGGTAAAATTGTTGGTCATTATAGTGGATATAGAAACATTTAAAATTTACTCTAGATTTTGTTTTCATTTAGTAAACAATGTTATATTACTACGTATTACCATGCTGCTGCTTATTTTAGGATACGGTTTGCCTTTTCTAAACTAATTATCATCTCTTTAAGTTAATGCAATTCATACATCAAATAGCATTTATTTGAAGACTTAATTTTTTCGGAAAAGTTCCATCAAAGGAGATATTAAGCCAACTTAATTGGAATTCATCTCAAAAAGCTTTATCAAAATACTTTCTTTTCAGAAATTTCATTATCCAAAGAAACCTTACCTTAGGTATAAGAAAATAATTAAAGCCAATAAATGAGCGAAAACGCCTCAGTCCAAGAAGAAAAGCTTAAAATATATTTACCTAAGACATCCAAACATTTCTAGGAAAACATTTTATGCATATACTACTGAATTAATCCATAAAATTAAGACTTCTTAATTACGCCACCAAATGCGAACATCCTTAATTAAATTTCTCCATTGCAAATGAAACGTTTCCAAAAAATCAAGAAAACAGAATGATCGTCCTGATTTCTTTACCTTTCTCCCCAAGTGAAGTTCTTCGAAAGCAGCTAATTAATTTCCTCAACATACTAGATTTTTAGTTAATAATTAAAGTAGATTCTACACTTCTGTCTGGAAGTTTTAAATGAGATTTGTTCTGCTGGAATTAATGAGAGTCTTTACATTCTTTGGAATTTTCGAATAACGATCATACTATTTTTGTGGTTGATCGCATTCGCTTTGAAATGAGTGCAGGGTCTGTTAATAGAAATCTTCTTCTTATAGCTCATTGAAATATTCATTTATCATTACAGGTTGTTCAGTACTAATTATTCAAAGAGAATAAATAGCAAATTAAATTACCCAAAATTCTAAACATTTTTGAGAAAGATCTACCATAGAATTGCAATTTTACTTTCCAATTGTTCTGAAATTATCCATTAATTTTCTTTTTATTTCATTTACATTTCATTTTGCAAAATTTATTTAACTAATCGTTTATCAAATAATGATTCTGAGTATCAATAAATGCTAATTTACAAATTCTTAGCATCAAGTGTTCGAAGTTCAAGTGTTTATTTATACGTGTGTGAGTTACGACTTATACTATATATGAGTTTTACTACATAAGTATTCTGAAATTAAATGCTTTCAATTTATTTGTTTAAAGCATAATTTTTTTTATTTGCCATTCATTTCTTAAAATTGCTTCACATAGCCATTTATTGAAATACTTAATATCAGTGAATATAATTCTAACAAATTCTCAGCACCAAGCGTTCAAAGAGAAAAAATAGAAAATTAAATAATCTATAATTCTAAGCCTTTCGAGAAAGGTAAATTTCCAATTGCAGTTCTGCTTGCCAAATTGTTGATAAATTAAATGTTTTTAATTAATTTGTTCTAAATATATATTTTGTTTTATTGTTTGCTTTGTAATATACTTAGATTAATCTAATTAACCATTTATCAAAAAATGATTTTAAGTATCAATGAATACGTATTCTAACAAATTCTCAGTACCAATGTTTCGAAAAAATAAATAGAGCTTAAATTATGCAAAATTCTAAGCATTTTTGAGAAAGATATATTTCAGCTATAAGATTAACATTTTATTTGCCAAATTCTTCAGAAATTAAAAGTTTTCACTTAAGCAAATTTCTCCACTACAAATGAATCGTCACCAGAAATTAAGAAAATAGACTAGTCGAACTAATTTCTTTACCTTCCTGATGAAGTATCCTGATAATTTGAGAGAAACTAATTAATTCCTTCTATATACTAGATGTTTAGTAAATGATTAAAGTAGATTCCACATTTATATCTAAAAGTTTTAAGAAATATTTGTTCGCTAGAAATGATGAGATATTTTTTATTTTTTATTTATTTATTGGAATTTTCGACCAACGATAATATTATTTTTGTGATTGATCGCATTCCCTATGAAATTAGTACATGGTTTGCTAATAGAAAACTTTTTATGGCTCAATATTCATTTAACGTTACATATACATTTAACGTTATAAGTTTTTATGCTAAATATTCAAAGAGAAAAAATGGTGAAATAAATAACCGATAATGGTTAGCATTTTCGAGAAAAGTATATTTAAACTATAGAAATTTAATCTTCGTAAATTTTCAGAAATTAAATGTTTTCAATTTCTTTTTTGCTCTAAATACGGTTTATTTTACTTACTAATTCGTTTTAATCCACCATTTATTAAATTATTATCAACAATTACTAATTTACCTAACTCTCAGGACAAAATTCTTACAAAATTCTCCTACAAAATTCTATGCATTTACTTTTATTTTCAATTTTACTTATTCAGCTTGTTCAAACTGTGGCTGTTTGCAGTAGTAGTAGTTCATTTACGTCGCGCTAGAGTTGCACAATGGGCTATTGGAGATGGTCTGGAAAGCATCCCTGAGGATGATCCGAGGACATGCCATCACAATTTTGATCTTCTGCAGAAGGGATGGCACCCCCGTTTCGGTAGCCCTTTAAATAATTGTGTCAAAGAGAAGATGCACCAATGCAACCACACAGCACGTTTTATTAAGCTTGATGTTAGGGAGAGAAAAGCTGTTAGACTGTACTTTCCTTTTCTCAAACCATGAATGGCAACAAGGTCCAACAGTCCAAAAAAGTTTTCATTCAGACGTGTGGCATTGTGATTTGATTTTTTCTCCTGCTGCTTCTTCACGATATGGGAGACCAAAAGCTGTCTCTCTTTTTTTTGAGAACCAATGGTGGAAGGAGCTGTCTTTTTTCTGGGATGAGGCGAAAATGGTTGATTTCTTATCCAACTTCATCGTATGAGTATGAATTCGTCAACGCATTTCAATTTATCTATAATATTATGTATTAGTAATTTAATGTTGTTGAGCATATATTTAGTTGATTTATTTAAATTTAAATGATTAGAGAATCATATAAGTAAACTAACTGTTAAACTTTGTGTGATTGAAATCCAGCGTCTGTTTTAATCGCTCGGTAAATTTTTTTACTTTCATCTACTCTTTAGCGTGCAGCATATTTTTATGTTTAAAATATAATTTTGATTAATTGTAGTGGAGGCTGATTCTGCTATCATGCATACTTTGATCTAAAAAAGAAACTATTAATAGGAACTAATAGATTACATTTATTTTCTAAATTGTTTATTATAAATCTAAAATAATATTATTTAGAGCTTGTACATCAATATTAGTAAATGGATTACTTGTACTTCTCACACGATAAAACATTTAACGTTAACACTTTAATGGGCCATTTATTTCTAGTAAAAGTAAATTAAAGTATTTTTGGAATTGAAATTGCTTAAAGAATAGTAGATGATATAAGAAAACTCATTTAGTTTACAAAAAAAGCCATTTTTTTGTTTTAAGTATATTTAACACGGACACCCGGTGGCTGAGCGGTAGCGCTTCGCGCTGTCGTGCCACTGGTCCCTGGTTCAATCCTTGGGCCGGGCTAGGTAGACTCAGCCTTTCATCCCTTCAGTGGGACGATGCTTACCAAGCATGCTTGGGATCTAAACACTAGGGGTTCCGCGTTCGGCTGACCACCTGACCGGAACATCTGCTTCTGCACCCCAGAGCCCAAGGTCAAGAAAACTGAGATGGGCACAGTAGGCCTTCGCCCTCTAGGGCTGTCGCGCCGCTGAGTTTCAGTTTAGTTTAATATATTTAACACGACCTATTAGGAACTTATTGACTTTTACTTTTCTTTATTTATAAAATAAATTTTATAGATACTGCAAAATTCAAAAGGAGTAATGTATTTCATAACTTTTATACATTTTTTTAACCGAACAAATAGTTACCAATTTCATTCAAACGCACTTCAAGAAAGCTGAAGTTATTAACAAATGAAAACCTAAATTAAAAGTGGTAAAAAATGTGGTGGTAACTATACTTCCCTCGGCCTTCGAAATGGTTAACTTGCAGTATGGCCGGGTCAGTAATATGACAGAATTAGTGTATCACACGTAGTATTGCAGCCGTAAGCAGGATTTAAATTCTCAATATATGCAACAACAATATATGCAACAAATATTCTAATGCATTTCCAGTTATAGTTATTAAGTGAGAATATTTAGTAAAACTTAAAATAAATTAAAAACTGAGCATTTTCAAGAAAGCTATATAATTGCTCTATTGTATTGGACAGAAGCAAACAATATGGTTTTCATAGAGTATTTCCTATAGTATTAACATAAATATTTTTTTCGAAAAAAATATTATATAAATAGTTATTGATAACGTTCTTATTGTGTAAGAATAGTACCCTCGGAAAGATTCAAACAGTCAATGTTTGGGATCATCTGTTAAAATATTTTAAGTGTCGAGTACAAGAAAAAGCACTCTTTTTAGTAAAAGACTTTGATCTTTTTATTTTATTTTTTGAGTTTCCGAAGTTCAAAGGATATACGGTCTCTTGAATTCACGTCAGTATTTATTGTGAGAAACTTTTTTTTTCCTTCGTTTCTTACCGACAAATTTTTCAGGCGGAAGGCTTAGTTTTCTTGACAGGTGTTACGTCGAAACACTTAACTTTGTCTCAAGGATAAAAAGTTTTTTTTTATTTTTTTTTATTGGATTGCTTTGATATTTTAAGAGGTTTCTTAAAATAAATAAGGTTTTGGAATTATTTCTTTGCAATTTAGTATTTATTGATATAAGTATTAAATGTAACATTTATTATGTTCGATAAATTTTTTCAGTTATAGTAATGACCTTTAGAGTAAATCAAATAAATATTGTAATAAATAAATTAATTTGATTGTTGTTATAACAAAAATGTTTTATTTACATACCATAAAAATTTTTGAAGGTTGAAAAGATTACATATTGCTGCAAACTTAATATGGTGCACAGTTCAATTCTTTTAACGCACATTTTGAAATTTGCTGAATGACATATTAATTACACTATTCTCTTGTTTAATTCCATCAATTCAACTTGGTTCTACTTTCAAAGTTTAAATTTAAATTTTGAAGTTAAATTTAATGCCTAAAACATTTTTCCGTGCAATTAACTACAATAGTCAACTATTTCGTAATCGTTATACGTATAATTTATATATATATAATAGATGTAATCAAAAGAAGCACATGTAATCGTCATTCTATGAATGTTTTTAGTAATTATTACTTTTAACCGTAGATTATTTTTACGTGTAATCATAGTTCAATATCAGTTTTAGTTTCGATTACTATAAAATAAATAAAATACGACACCGTGGAATCATGATAAGATTTAAACAATAAGTAAGATTACCCCAACAGTTAGCAATAGATTACTTATACCTAATTACATATTTTTTGTTCTGTTACAGTACATAAAATAAGCAATCGAAAAATTGAAGAATTGGTAAAAATACTTTGTATTCTCAATTTTTTAATCAAACTGTACAACAGAGTGTTAATTATTCAAAAACAACGGAGAAGAATTTAAAATTATGAAATATTAGTAAAAATTTGCTATATTTAAATTTTTTGCTCAATAAATTATATCTTCTATTATTTTGCAACCATAATTTATTTAAATAGGCATAATTAACAAGTATGTTATTCACAGATACCTAATAGCAAATAATTTAAAGGAAATATTAAATTTGTACAAAATATTGTTAATCCTGATTTAAACAAATTGTAATATGGTCACAAAGTTTCTTATGTATATATTCGGAGAAAACTATAAATAATTCATAACGATAATTATTTATAGTCTTCAATGTTAAGTGAGTCTTCATGTTGCGTTTTTTCCAGCATTTTGTCGCAAAACATTCAAATACAGGAGGATTTCTTATTTAAAAAAATTATTTCTTATTTAAACGCAGTGATAATCTTATTCTTACAGAAAATATCTAGTTACAGAAAATTCTAGTTACAGAAAATATCGCTTTTCATTTCCCAATTGGTGCACATTACTCAAAACATACTTTTATATATTTTAATGTGTTTTTATTTACATCATTAGGAAATAGATGCCAAATCGGCGTTGTAGGTGGAGTTTCATTGATCACGTCGTCGAATACTGATTTATTTCCCATGATAAAATGCTAGGGTTGAAGACAAGCAATACTTTTCCTTTTTTATTTATATCTACTGGTATGTTGCCACATATTCGCCCCATTTATCAACAGTATTGTAATATTTTTAAAAAAATATTTCTCTTATAATCCATTTACACCGAAGAGCCATTACATTATGACCACCCTTCTAATAGCATGTAGGACCACCTTTAGCCCTCAAAACTGCTAGCGCACGCCGTGGCATTGATTCCACAAGGTGCTGATAGGTAGTCTGAGGCATCTGGTACCAAGCGCTCAAATACTGGTCCTGAAATTCCCTCACATTGCGAGTGGGTAGCGTGGCAGCACGAATTTGGTTTTCCAAGTAGGACCCCAAATGCTCTATTGGATTAAAATCAGGTGAATTTGGGGGCCAAGGCATGACTTGAAAGTCACTGGAATGTCAGTCGATGACGATTCGACCCTTATGACATGGTGTATTATACTGTTGATAAACACCATCCCCCGCAGGAAAAACTGTTGCCATGAATGGGTGAACTATGTTCAAGTAGCTTACAGACGTCAAGGGTTGTTCTATGAGGATTATGGGTCCTAATGTGCCCCATGAAAACATTGTTCCTGGGTGAGAAATCATGAAAACCTGGGTGAACCTATTGTTATAGATGGAGAGTGGTCATAATGTAATGGCTCTTTGGTGTATATAACCCAGGTTGTTTCCTCATTTTATTTTGAGATAAAAATAGGGATAAAATGATGGGATTCAATGTACTCAACCAGCAAACCGGTTCTGCTGACGTAGTCACTTTTCTACTCATGCGTATGGTCTAAGTATGTTGATATCACTGTAAGTTGTTTTTCTGAAACAGCATTCCATACTGAGTATTTCTCCACTTCGATTACGCTAACATGTTAGTTATGTATTAGGAGAACTGAACTTCTCCTTTCAATATTCTTTGTTTCAAATTCTCATTCATTTTAATGAGACATCTAATAAACAATTTCCAATAAATTCAGACTTATTTCCACCGGAAGCATTTTGACATTGTAAATTATTCATGCAAATAATTCTATATATTAGTATACAATAGCAAAATATAACAGTATAGCTTCGCACTGGCTGTAGCAAATGCTTACTTTTTTTAAAAATTAAAGTCTTGCTAGAAAAGTCAAGTTAAATCCCTTTTTTCACCATATACAAATACGGGCTTTTAAAAATTATATCATTCATATCATATATCATATAATTTTTATGGTGGGTTAGAATTTCTGCAATATATATTTGTAATTAATAAAATATTGTAACCAATATTAGTAAGTAATAAAGTTACAATTAGGTTCTACCTATGTAATCTTAATCTTTACTGTGTTTACCTCTTTTTCACAATAACAGAAAAAAAAACTACGATGAAAGTGAACTAGTTTTAAGTAGAAACTTTTATTAATAAGATTGTTATAAGTTCTCAAAAAAGGCTTGCTTCAAAAAATGCTGAAAGCTGCGGATTTGTGGTCCTTGAACTTATCTGACAATCCATGTAATTAATCCTTGTACCACTTCTCTAGTCATTTTTTGTATGGTTTGCCTAACTTAAGGAAGTAACTAAATATTTCGTACTTCCAAGAATCTTGTACTTCACATGAAAATTTTTATTGGCTTCGCAGATTAAATTGATTCTACAAAAAATATAGTCTCTTTTTTACGTATATTTGAAATGCTTAGATGCGTAAAAAGGCTTTCTGAAGATGTTTTTTATTTTTTTCCCGAGAAAAATGCACAAGAAGTGTTTTCAACTACTGTCTATAAAACACATAAAAAATAAAATAAAAATATATTTTTACGGAAAGTCAAAGCTGTACTAAGTACTAATAGTCAAAGCTATTGGATTAAAAATTAAATTCTGAAATTAGTTTTACATTTCAGAATAATAAGCTGAGTCTTGTTTAGGCAACATGAGTGGAAACTTCAGAAACTTCAGAGAAGTTGCATTTTTTTTTGCTTTTTTTTTACACATAATCTTTAAAATAAACATTAAATAAAATTTCACTTTCTTCTGTTAAGCATTCCTACATAATCTTACAGTATTATATTACAAATTACGTTACATATACGTTTACTTTAGCTCCGAAACTTATATGCAATCCAGAAAAAACTTTTAAAAAAATGAAGACAAACAATAACTTAAGGCATACAAGTGGCTTGAATTGCCAAAATTCAGTCAAATTTTTATTTTACTAAACACAAGGCATGTATTCAAGAATAATTCTTAGTGATTATTGAAAATTATGTCTCATAACTGTTACAATGTACCTTAAATGCAACGTGAGCCGTGGGCATACAATACGAGCGGGATTATTCACAAGCATATTTATTTATTACAAATATTTTAAAGAAAAATTACATTTCAAAAATGAAACAAAAAATAGAACATGGAACATTCTAGAGCATGGAATATAGGTATCAATCAACTCACTGTTTCTTTTAAATAAACATTCTGAAAAACATTACGATATTTCAATGTTTAGATGGTACGATATTTAACGATTAATATTCCCATTAAGAAAAAAAAAACCCTAAATTTCTGCTTATTGATTCTTGACAATAACGGAATCGTTTTCACTCCAGTCGTATGAGCTCATCTCGATGTCCTGGAATCTTGTTTTATTCTCTGTAATTCTGAATTCCTTGTTAATGACAGTTACTACCTCTTCATATGGCATGGGAATGCATTTCACCCTGATTTGTCCGTCTTAGCCGCTGAGGTTTTACTTGTTCTGTTTTTCATTTTTTTCATTGTCGACAACCAGTTTTTTTAAAAAATTTTTTTAGTTTTGTTCCTCAACTTTGTTTTTTCATTTTTCTTCAGCAATTTTTAGTTTTATAATTCAAATTATTTTTATTCTTTCTTATTCACGTCTGCACTACTCGAAAATGGGCTCCTGATTTGCGCTTGAAGCATGTCGACTGTTATTTTCGATTCGTAAATTTTTGAAACCAATGGAGTTTGCACCCGAGCAATGCCATTTTTCTAATTATTATATATTGTTCTCCTAAAAGGAAACACATTTGAAAGAAAACTAAAAAAATACAAATGGACTTAATTTCTCGTGTTTGTGAGCCTCTATTTATGTCCATAAGACCAGTCAGCCAATATTCTAATGAAATTAATAATTTATACAATGCTACAGGTAAAATTAGAGCTGTCCAATTCAAAATTGATTGTTATTTAGGCATTATGCAATTCTATCCATAATTCACTAGTATAAGATTACAAGCAAATGATAGAATGGACAAATACGAGGTCCTTGAATGACCAGATATTTGATTTCTGCTAACTTAATATCCCTCATTATGTTCTCAGATTGAACCAAGAAGCATCAATTACTGAAATCATGCTTAGCTCAATAGGTCTGACGAAACAGGAATGACCTCAATTGAACATCTAATCGGACAAATAGATTCAATTAGCAAAGCAGACCTTACGTGATGTGATACCTAATTATTGCATCAATTCGATTACGATTAAATTTATAGTCTTCTTTCCTGCAATTCTGATTGTAAATTATGTGTTTTACTGTACGCTAATGCTATATAGATTGCAGAAAAAGATGTTTTGGTTTACGAATGGCAGAATAAATGTTCATGGACATACAACATTTTATTTTGTTATTTTTGTCAAAATATATATATATATATATATATATATATATATATATATATATATATATATATATATATATATATATATATATATATATATATATATATATATATAGCAAAATACATCAATACAATAGTGTGCAGAGCACACCAGAAAATGTGAAACAAAATAGAACGCATTAAGTAATAAATATCATGTATCAATCTTAATGTGTTCTATTTCGTTTAAATTTTATTTCATATTTCTCATTATAGTTATGTATTTTTTTTATTTCAGTTTACTTTACGTTTACACAAGATTTATACCCTGACACACAATAAGAATTGAGCATTTTCTTGGCCGGGCCGATAACCTCTGCTCGTAGGATAAGACCGGGTGCTACCTGGTCAGGCACCTACCCCATGATTTTTGTCTATGCTGGGACAACAAAAGCTGTAGTGCAGCGAAAGAAGGAGATAACCACATTCCAAAGAGAGCAACAGTTTAAGGGCAAAATTTATTTTGGTCTCCTTTTCAAAGCACAACTCCCTTTACATAGTATTGAAGTTTTATATAGATATAAAGAAATGCGCTGCTATTTTTTCCAAAAAGGAAAAGCAAAGAAAAAAAGTACAATCTCTGTTATAAATTTTTGGTCGAGCCGTTTGCAGTTTCGGGGCCGTCTGTCAATTGTCCCTCTAGAACAACTACCCCCTTGAGTACGGCTTTGACTACATAGATGAAAATTCCATGCATATTTTTTTAAAAAAATTTCATGAAAAATGGATGTGTCTGCTACTTTCTAGTTATTTAAAATTTTCCATAGAGTAAACATGGAAATTTTGGAAATAAAAGAATATACACTGAGTGGCCAAATTATTATGACCACCCTTTCAGTGCTGCGCATTGCGCCCCTATACGGCGCAATGTGCGTCGAACAGTCCGTTCAGAGACGTTCACAGTTGCTCCTTGATTAAGATCACTTGCAATTTGTCACACTGTTGCTATCCTGTTGCGCTGCACAACCCTGGCCAGCCTTCTCTATGATGGAACATTCAGTACCCTGTGACGATCACAAGTCTGACGTTGAGACCCGGTTTTTTGCTTGATTGTCCATTCTTTGTACACATTAACAATTGCTACTCTAGAACACTCCACAAGTGCAGCTGTTTTGCTGATACTCGTTCCGACACATCTCGCTCCCACAATCATTCCACGTTGAAATTCAGTTAAATCACTTTTCTTTCCCATATCTGAGCAAGCAACACTATAACTAATGACTCACTTGTGCAGCATTCCCGTGTTAAAGTTATCTTGCCCTCTAGCGGCAGCGCTGTGACGCAATAACTCATTTGCATAAAACTCTGAGGTGGTCATATGCTTTATATGATTTGGCCACTCAGTGTGTATATATATATATATATATGTTACCGTTAAAGTATGAAATCCGTTATTTTATAGAATACCTAGTTATTCCATGAAATAACTGATCGTGTCCGTTAAAGTGTAAAATTCTCTTGTATTTCATGGTTTAACTAGTTATTTCATAGAATAACGATCTGCAGCCCGTTAAAGTGTAAAATCTATATCATATATCTCCATATATCATGTTCGGAAGATTAGGTTTCAGAAGATGAAGTTGAGCAGAAAATCTGTAAATTGTATTTTAATTAACTTAATGTTCAAAGAGAAAGAGAAAAGTCTAAAAAATGTTTAGAAATTCAAGTGAAAAAGAGGAAATTAATGTCGGATAAATCTCATTCTGAAGCCTCTGCGGGGTTTACCGTTCGTATCCCAGTTCCTGAAGTTGACCGAGGAAAAGGTGATGCCAAATCTATTTTAGCTATCATCATAAAAATAACCGAAGAGGGATTTTTCCAATTGGGCACAAGAAACGGCTGCATAAAACTATTATATTCCCGATCCCAGTTCAGTATCTGCGAACAAAAATTAATTAAAATCTAAGAAGTACCGGATGTAGAAATTTCGCTCCGGTCGGTTGCTACAGCTCAAAGTTTAGGTACTGGACAGGGATTTAAAAAATGTTCGTGTAAAACTCAGTGTGTCAACAAAAATTGTTTTCGTTTCAGAAATAATGTTCTTTGTAATTCCAAGTGTCATTTTAGTAATCCTTGTTGTAACAAATGATTTTCTGGTACGTTTCTATAAGTACCATTTATGCGTTTCATAAATTAGATAAATTGCTTCTTTTTCATTATAATTGTCTATCATTAGTTTATTTATAGAATACCTAGTTACTTCACTTTAGATAAATTGTTTATTTTTCACTTTAACTGTCTCCCATTAGTTAATTTATAGAATACCTAGTTATTTCACGGAATAACTAGGTATTCTATGAAATAACTGCATTATATACTTTAACGATAACACACACACACATATATATATATATATATATATATATATATATACAGTGGAGCATCGTTTATACGACGATCACTTATACGACGTTTACATTTATACGACGTTTTAGTGTGGTCCCAAATCATTCCTATTCATTTTAATGTAAAAATATATCGTTTATACGACGCACAGAATCGGTTATACGTCGATTTTTAGATTTTGTTCTTTATTTAATTTTTTATTTTTTCTTGTGTATTTTAAAAAAGGGCGGAATTTGCCAACATGAGTGATACAGAAAAGGGTGCCAACAAGAATGCTTGGATGACGACCGTAATTTTTACTACAGTCTGGTTCATTTCATCGACAATCACTACATCGACAGGCCATTTCATCGACACCACTTCATCGACAGGCCATTTCATCGACTAGGTCATTTCGTCGACAGGCCGTTTCCTCGACAGGGTTGTTTCCTCGACAGGCCATTTCGTCGACAGGGTCATTTCATCGACAAGTCATTTCGTCGACAGGGTCATTTCGTCGACAGGGTCATTTCGTCGACAGGGTCATTTCGTCGACAAGTCATTTCGTCGACAGGGTCATTTCGTCGACAAGTCATTTCGTCGACAGGGTCATTTCGTCGACAGGGTCATTTCATCGACAAGTCATTTCGTCGAAAAGTGATTTTGTCGACAAGTCATTTCGTCGACAGGGTCATTTCGTCGACAAGTGATTTCGTCGACTGGGTTATTTCGTCGACAAGTCATTTCGTCGACAGGGTCTTTTCATTTACAGGGTCGTTTCGTCGACAAGGTCATTTCGTCGACAGGGTCATTTCGTCGACAAGTCATTTCGTTGACAGGGTCTTTTCTTTTCATTTACAGGGTCATTTCGTCGACAGGGTCTTTTCATTTACAGGGTCATTTCGTCGACAGGGTCATTTCGTCGACAAGTCATTTCGTCGACAGGGTCTTTTCATTTACAGGGTCGTTTCGTCGACAAGGTCATTTCGTCGACAGGGTCATTTCGTCGACAAGTCATTTCGTTGACAGGGTCTTTTCTTTTCATTTACAGGGTCATTTCGTCGACAGGGTCTTTTCATTTACAGGGTCATTTCGTCGACAGGGTCATTTCGTCGACAGAGTCTTTTCATTTACAGGGTCATTTCGTTGACAAGTCATTTCGTCGACAGGGTCATTTCGTCGACAAGTGATTTCGTCGACAGGGTCATTTCGTCGACAGGGTCATTTCATCGACAAGTCATTTCGTCGAAAAGTGATTTTGTCGACAAGTCATTTCGTCGACAGGGTCATTTCGTCGACAAGTGATTTCGTCGACAGGGTCATTTCGTCGACAACTGATTTCGTCGACAGGGTCATTTCGTCGACAAGTGATTTCGTCGACAGGGTCTTTTCGTTGACAGGGTCATTTCGTCGACAGGGTCATTTCGTTGCTAGTGTCATGCGTAATTCTGAAACTATTTTAGAGATTTAATCTAAATATTTCTATTATTAATTAGAAAAATGCACTTATTTAATTTTATACTAAAGTAAAATTCTTTATGGCGGTTTATTGTTCCAATTGCACTAAAAGAAGTTCGCTTTTTAAATTAATTAATAGCTAGTTGAGAAGCATTTAAACGGTTGATGTATCGAAATCTACTTTTCTATATCTAAATCGTAATAGCTCGACACTTATTTTTAGGATAGGTAAGGATTGTCTTCAGAACATTACCAAGCATGATATCCGGACCGTGGTTACAGTTAATATAGTGTGACGTTAACAATCAAATTGTTTTTAATATCAAATCAAATTAATAAAATATATTTTTAGAATTGAAAGCAATAAAAATATATTACAATGAAAATGTATACACTATTTCAAGGAGAGGAAAGCTAAATTTATTGCTGTAAAAATTTTCAACATTTTTACATAAATTTTAACAAAAACATAGACATCAGTCGAATTCTCACAGAAATGAAAATAATCATAGACCTAATTATTATATCTGCTTAAGTAGAAAAAAAAATCTAGTTTTTTTGTGATGGAAAAGTAATTTCTTAATGTTCACTTTAATTGCAATTTTAAACGTTTTGTTCAGCATCTTTAACATTAGGACAGGAATATGCGTATTCGAACAATCGAATTGAGTCTTAGTTTCGTTACTACTATTAGAGATTTCGAAGAACAATAGGAACACAAGCTTGATGTTTAGGTATTTACCGAGGCGGTTGTAGATTCCCACAATATTTAAAGTGCTACTCACCTTACCAAAATTGTTTAGAAGCACAGGCGTAACGTTGCAAGCCTGTTAGTGTTTGGTCTTCACAAAATATGTTTTTTCTATGAATAGTGAATTTAATAATAGTATTAATTATTCAATTCTAATCTAATACTATCAAATTATACTATTTTTGCATTATACTATTATTATAATTAAATAATAATAGTATAATTTAATAAGAATAATAATAGTAGTAAGTAAATGATGAATTAATTCATTTTTTATTTGCAGGATTTAAATTAGACACATTTTGCTTAAAAGAAAATTAACAAAAAGTCAAGCTTGGAATTTAAATGTAAGAATAAATAACTCCTACTCTACAAAAAAGAAAAAAAAATTTTGCAATTAAAATTTGACCAATTTTTTACTAGTATAGTTGCTGAAATTTTTAACTGATTTTCTACACAGGATGAAAACATAATTTTCAAACACTTACTGACCACTATTAGCACGACTTATCGCCAATCAAAATTTTGATTATTTTCTGCCTGAACAAGCCAGGAGACTCAAAACTAAAATGTAGAAAAAATGAAAATAAAAAATGCATATGTATTTAAAATATCAAGTTTGTTCAATAGACTACAAATGAGAAAAACAATTTATAAAAATTTTCACGCATAGCAAAAACCACAAGGACAAAATTTCACAAAATATTCTATCAACATTCAAAATTCCACTTTTTTCGTTTTGGTAACGAAAATTCACATTTCTTTATCAGGACACATATCAAACATGATATTTAAAAATTTACACTTTTTAAAGGACTTATTGCTCGCCTTTAAAATATATACTCTCCCTGCAAATTTTATTAATTTAAATAAATTTTTATTCTCTTGCAAATCGAAAAGAAAAACATTTTAATATTTGAGTAAAAAAACAAGTTTGCTGAACTTATTTAAAAAAAACATTAATGGGAATAAAATCAGATGCATATAGATAACTCTCCTCAATTATAAACTCAAAAGTCAATTTATTTGTTATATCGTAGTAAATTGCGTTTTTTCCCCAAATGTTTTAGATCATAAAAACCAATTAGACAGGTTTCCTCCCCTCCTCTGATTTGGAACCATTTTTTATATCATTTCGATTGCATCGCATACCGAGGATGTGGAGTCATTGTGAGTTTTTTTTTTTTTTTTTTTTTTTTTTTTACTTTAACGAAGTTTATTTTATAAGGTAAAAGAACTTATAAATGTTTAGGGAACATATATGATAAAATACATATTAAACGCCACAACGATATAAATAATTAATTAAATAAGAAATAAAATAAACTGGAAATGCGAGAACAAGATTTTTGTTTAAAATAATATTTCATTTAAATTTCACAAGAATTGTCAGAAACTTCCCTCTTCAGCAGAATAGCTTACAAAGACATGAGGAAGAGGATTAGAACAAAAAATTTATCAACATTATTTCCCAATTTGTTTTCCAAGTTGGATTTTCATTTTATTTTTCCCCTCATGCATTTTTTTCCCAAGATTTTTATAATACTATAAAGTTCAGCCCGTTGCTCACTTCGCTCGCCAACCTTCGTAATAGCCACTCATACAACTTAGTTTGTTTTTTTCCTATATCGATCTTTCTTTTAAAGAGAAAATATATAAATATTGAAATTTCATGTAAGAAAATTTTATTAATATGTCAATAGTAACAAAATTAACGATTACTTGCATATAAAAAAAAAATCAACTGAGCTTGAAAAAAATAAATATCTAAACGCAGGGAATATATAAATTTTTGATAAAACAAGAAGTAATCTTACTAGCTAACTATCTAAAAGGTTTGTGTTTTTCGGATTAAATTCTTCGTAAACATCACCATTGTTATCATTGTAAAAGTTAGTTCCTTTTCTTCTCTTTTTTTTTGGACAAGATTTTAAACTGTATTAATGCGTTCTACTCATTGCCGGGGAACGTTATATAAGTATAATTTTCTTTTTTATCGACAGAAAATTTTTGCAGCTGAAATGGCCCGTTAACGAAAAAACCTTGTCATTGAAATTATCTATCGACCACATGGTTTCATTATCTCACAGATTCATTTTATACCGTCTTTTTTTCCTTCCTAATTTCACCCGTCATTCACTCCCTACATCAAGAATCATTCACAATAGTTGTTGCAATTGCTTTCGCGATGATAATCTACAATAATGTACATTAAAAATTAATCTTAGAAACAAATGTGTTAAATATAATTAGAAAAAAATTGTGTAATATACAACTTGAATGTGTAAAATACAATTAATGTTTCGTTTTTGCAACGTGATATGAATAGAGGAGTAGGCAATTTTCATATGAAATGCTTTTTTCCGGCAACTTCAACATACTATTAAGATTTTGCATCAGGCTAGGCTTAAAAAATTTCATCAGAAATATACTAAATTATAAAAAAGTGCAAGGGGCATAACGTCTATTGTAAAAGAATCATAACACTAGTTTCAAAATTACGCATGACTTTGCCTACAAAATAATCTTCTCTTAATATTGTCGACGAAATGACCCCTGTTGACAAAATGACCCTGTCGACAAAACTACCCTGTCGACGAAATGACCCTGTCGACAAAATGACCCTGTCGACAAAATAACCCTGTCGACGAAATGATTTGTCGATGAAATGACCCTGTCGAGGAAACGATCATGTCGACGAAATTACTTGTCGACGAAATGACTTGTCGACGAAATGACCTGTTGACGAAACGGCCTGTCGACGAAATGATTTGTCGATGAAATGACCCTGTCGATGAAACGATCATGTTGATGAAATGACCCTGTCGACAAAATGACCCAGTCGACGAAATGACCCTGCTGACAAAACTACCCTGTCGATGTAATAACCTAGGTGAAGATACGACCCTGTCGATGAAATGACTTGACGACGAAATGACCCTGTCGACAAAATGAACCTGTCGACGAAATGACTTGTCGACGAAATGACCCTGTTGACGAAATGACCCTGTCGATGAAATGACCCTGTCGACGAAATGACCCTGTCGACGAAAAGACCCTGTCGACAAAATGACCCCGTCGACGAAATGATATGACGATGAAATAACCCTGTCGATGAAACGATCATATCGATGAAATGACCCTTTCGACAAAATGACCCTGTCGACAAAATGACCCTGTCGACGAAACGACTTGTCGATGAAATGATCCTGTCGGCTAAATGACTTATCGACGAAATGACCCTGTCGATGAAATGACTTGTCGACGAAATGACCCTGTCTACGAAATGATCCTGTCAATGAAAAGACCCTGTCGACGAAACGACTTGTCGACGAAATAACCCTGTCGACGAAATGACTTGTCGACGAAATGACTTGTCGACGAAATGACCCTGTCGACGAAATGACCCTGTCGACGAAACGACTTGTCGACGAAATGACCCTGTCGACGAAATGACTTGTCGACGAAATGACCCTGTCGACGAAATGACCCTGTCGACGAAATGACTTGTCGACGAAATGACCCTGTCGACGAAATGACCCTGTCGACGAAATGACTTGTCGACGAAATGACCCTGTCGACGAAATGGCCTGTCGACGAAACAACCCTGTCGAGGAAACGGCCTGTCGACGAAATGACCTAGTCGATGAAACGGACTGTCGATGAAGTGGTGTCGATGAAATGGTGTGTCGATGAAGTGATTGTCGATGAAATGAATGCGACCCGACGTTTACATTTATACGACGTTTTAGTGTGGTCCCAAATCATTCCTATTCATTTTAATGTAAAAATATATCGTTTATACGACGCACAGAATCGGTTATACGTCGATTTTTAGATTTTGTTCTTTATTTAATTTTTTATTTTTTCTTGTGTATTTTAAAAAAGGGCGGAATTTGCCAACATGAGTGATACAGAAAAGGGTGCCAACAAGAATGCTTGGATGACGACCGTAATTTTTACTAAATGACTGAAAAAACTTGACAATGTTATGAAGAGGGAAAAAATAAAAATTTTGCTATTCATCGACCAATGTCCAGCGCACCCATCGATACCAATTATTTTGGAAAATGTAAAAGCTCTCTTTTTTCCTGCAAATTGCACAAGTGCGCTTCAGCCATTAGATTTGGCCGTGATTAGAAATCTAAAATTTCATCATAGAAAGCAGTAAGTTCAACTCGCTATTCAAAGCATTGCATTGTAGAGACTAATAGCAAGAAAATATAATTAAAAGTAGCATACATTCAAATTGCTCACTGCAATTTTTCTTCTTTGGTAATTTGTTTGTTTTGCTTTGTCTAATTTAGAAATTTATGCAAATCAACACGCTAAACATTAAAATTAACTGAAAACAGAGTTAGTTTCAGTTTTAGAAGTAAAAATCGATTATACGACGTTATCGTTTATACGACGTTTTTCGGTGGTCCCTTCATTTCATATATATATATATTCATTTCATATATATATATATATATATATATATATATATATATATATATATATATATATATATATATATATATATATATATATATATAGCAATATATATATAGCATATATATACATAGCATACATATACAGCAAAGGACAACCAAATGAAAACCGAACACCTACCACTATAAAGTGGGAAGTGGAAATACTTTCGTAATATGTAGAAAGTATTGAAAAGTATGAAAATTAATCAAAAGTATTTGCCAAAATTACTAATGAGATGAGATTATCAATGTTCATGTATCATTAACCTGGCCCTTTTTTGCCCTTCATCTTCGTAATTAAACCCATGGACACAAAGGCTTTTCACCTAGATACCAAACATGTGGAAGTCACAAGAGGAAAAATTCGGCCGATACAAAGGATGTTGAAGCGTTTTCAAACTAAACCTTTGAAGCTTATTTTTCATCAGGTTGGCAGTATACGGATAGCCTTATCATGCAAAAGGATGGTCCCGTCAGATACTTTACTGGTTGTTTTTAGCTACAACGTCTCTGCTCAGTGCTTGGCATCGATTATTATTTCGTGCTCCAAGGAATCAACAATTAGAAAATATTTGCAGTCAAAGATGGTCATTATACTATTAATGACACACATATTGGAAGTTTTCAATGTCTTTGGAGGTGTCGGAGTAAAAGATTGGCCCTGTTGTTTATTCTCTTACTCTAAATTGTAACATCCCTTTTCGTTCCCTGTTTCGCTATGCAACAGAAGCATGCTCTTCCTCATGATACCATTGTAAATAAATCAGATATGTAAGAATTCGTTGGTGCAGAACCTTCTTTGCTCAGCAGGTCGGGCAATTAATCCCCGTAATTATTCTTCAATTAGAGACCAGCAATTTTCTCACTACTCTCACATTTACTGCTACCATACATCTGTTCGTTTTCAATAAGCACGTTTCCAGCCACACCGATGGTAGTATTTGTAGGTAACAACAATATTTTCACCTTTGTCGATTAATGTGTGGTTTGATTTTTGTGGTGATAGTGGTGTGGTGATTGTGGTGATTTGATTTTTATTTGTCTGCTCCTTATACTCATCATTTCATATTTAACGCTACATATGAAGCCAGAAATACTTAAAATATGAAGAAAAAAAATCTTGAGATATAGTTCTAGAAAACTACTGCCTTGGAAATTAGAGTTCAAATAATTTTCTTAAGATGAATAAAATTGTTTTGATGAGATGTTAATTTTGAATTGAGTGACGTGACCAAGCGACGCATGTAAATTGAACTTAAACGTTGCACGTGAAGAAAAACAAATAACTTCTCAGATTTCAATATCGTGGACAATAATCCACTGATTATAGAAACCATGAGTAATTAAACCTAAATACGAATTCTAAATACAAACTAAGTCCTTAATCAATGCAATCCTTGAGTCAATGCAATCTCAGAATCGATTGATAGTGCATCTATTTTCATTGATATCATTAAATGATTTAAAAAAATATATATATGTGCATATGATTTAAATTTTAACTAGCTTTCTTGGATTTACAGGAGTAGCAGTATCATCGGTTGAACAAATTTTCAGCTGAAAATTAGAATTTTGGAAGAAAGCAGCTATGCTATATCACTCGAATTCGTTGCAAGAACCAATTTAAACATTAAATGATTTCTTGTTATAAGTTTTTGAAAATATTAATCTTCTTTTTTAAAAAAAATAATCTTCCTGTGGTTTTTTTAGCATTCAAAAGTTAATTTTTGAAAATTTATTCAAATTTCACTAATGCGCTTCCACCAAGTTCTATACTTAAAAGGTAATCATTAGATTCTGAAAGCAGATTAGCAATATCAGTTTGAGTTTCCATAAACAAAGTCACTACTCTACGTAATTCATAGATCCAAAGATTCATATAATTCGAAATGCTGGATTAAACAAGCAAGCTGTGTCAAACAATAACTCCATTATATTGACTCTGACCTTCATTGATTCGAAAATTATTCACTTTTACTCATTTCAAAACGACGCCTGAATCGCGTCTTCAATAAGGTATGGCCGAATTAATACTAAAGCTTAAGTAGCAGGTTACTTGATTTTCACATGTTTAGAATAGTCACTCTAATTTCGAATCAGTATTATTTAATTGCGAACACTTGATCAAATTGACTGATTAATGCTTATTAAGGGTTGATACTACATGAAGTCGATATATGTTGATGGATTATTCTTACGGGTAGATACTTTATCTAATCAATACACACTATTTTAAGTTTTTTTCAGAAATGACAATATTACATTACTATATGAAGCCGATACATACTAATTTAGGTTTCTTAAGAGTAGATACTATACGAAGTCAAATCAAAAGAATCTTGTCATTCTTAGATAGATTTTAAATACAAATTGAATTTTATACTTATAAAACAATCTTGAGCATTGCATGGGAAAAATATACTTATTATATAGTTTTTTAAAGTACGAAATGATTAATCGAAAAGAAATGATAATATCTTGAAGTAAGTCTGATATTGTATAATGCTTGCATTTTGATAAAAGCAAAATTCAGTTTATATATGATACTAGTCATTCAGACGAAAATACATCATGATATTAAGTTTTCTTAAAGCATTACCGGTGAACTAGTATTTTCTCTTAGCTTATTCTTTCAATTTCTATTATTCTATTACTATTCCAATTATTTCTATTATATTGAAATATGCAATAAGAACAAATTTTTTGTATTTTTTCTTGTTCTATTGGAATCATATTTGGTATAATTTATATATGCTCATCACATGCTTTGTGATACTTTTTTTAAGAATATTATGTGCAAAAATTATCTTTAATAATTTGTTTTGAATATCTTCAAAATATTTTTTTTAACAAAAATATTGTCATGATAACATTATGTAATTAAACATGGTATGAAGTTTTGATTTATATAACTGAGCAATTTTGAAATTAAAAACAATAAAATTTAATCATATGGAAATATTTTTCCGAAAAATCTTTAGATAAACTGGTTTTCATAAATCAAGTGCAAATATTATTTAATTTTCATTTGTTCTTCAGGTGTGTTGATAATGTTGCGATGCAGATGTTGTTGATTGTGCGAAATGTACACAATGCATGTACAGGCAAAAAAAAAAAAAAAAACGCCATGAATAATTTTTGATCTAACAATTGGATCTTTACGTACTAAGACTCATTCTAAATGGATCAAAAATGTGACCTCAATTATGTTAATTACTTAGTGTAAATGACATTTTGAGTAAGGAAATCATGCAAGAAGAAAACGTAATTTCCATGAATACACACACATTTTTCCGGCTGATTTGGATTTTCGATTTCCAAAATATAGGGGTAGCTTCAATCAGGGCAGTATGGTTCTAATAATTTAGTCAAAAGAGCTGTCGAAATTTCGAAGTATTTAATCTTAAATATACGTTATACATATTTCACCAAGTCTTATAAAATTATTTGAGAGAATCAAAAAAGATTTTTCACATAATTAAAATATTTATTTTTAAAAATATAATAAATAATTATTAATTTTTTGCCTGAAATTATTTTTTTAATATTGGTTATTAAATTAAAACCTCTTGTTCAAACTATTAAGGCCATATTTCCCAGATTGCAGTTACCCTGTATAAGTGAGAAATCCATATCAATCGGATTAAAAAGGATCAGATTAATTTATTCAGACAAAATACGTTTTCGCGTTTGATTTCGAACTTAAAATACTGTCTGCACAAATTAATTATCATGTTTAATTACCCTTGAACCATTAAGATTGAATTTTAACACGTGAAGATACGATCATTAGTTTATGATTTTTTTGCGCTCTATACCTAACAAGCCCAAAATAACCATTGTAATCAGCATGTATGTATTTAACTTACATTTAAAATGTTTGAAATCTCATTAAAAGTTTTCTGCTTACTTTTTGAAGCCATTTCTGAATTTTAATAATTTATCAAAATTTAAAGACTTAAATGTGTAAAAAAAGACCTTAAAATCTGGATAGTTATGAACATAAAAAACAAAAAGTAGAGTCCAGATTGAATATCATGAAAACTCAAAAATCTTTTTGGTATTTTTCTACTATTATCGAAAAATTCAAAATTTGTCTTTTTCTGAAAAATAAGTTTTTTTTTTTTAAACTTAAAACAAATTACAATGTAATAATACTAAGGTGATGCGATCTCATTTCAGTAACTCATACAGCATTTGAATTTTTAGTGTCTTTTCAATCTGTGAAACTGTAAAATGCTCCTTTTTTATATTATATTTTTTTAAAAAAAAATGCATTATCTCCTAAAATATTTTTCTTCGTGATGGTGAAGTGGAATTCGCTTTGTAGTATTCACAGAAACTACAAAATTTCAAAAATTCTGATTTTTCGAGAGTAGTGTATAATTGTTATTTCTAATTCAATGAATAACTAAATTCAGAACGCCCTTTTTTAAAATTTTGTGTCCGCTGTATCTTTAGAAGTCAAACGATACTTTCTGTCTTTTCATTAAATACTGATTCTTTTAAAATAAATTGAAAAAATACTTAAAACTAAAAATAACAAAACAAGCTCGATTGCGAACCATATAATTATTCTTTAAAAAAAACGCATCTTTAAAGAAAAGAATATACATGGGGTAGTTATGCTTCTAACATTGCAAATATTTTATAGATAGTTAGCAATTTTTTTTCTTGTGATACTGATAGCTCATATTTTTAATTTTTTAGCTGTTTTTAAGCATTTTTGTTTTTTGTAACCAAGCATTTTTTGAAATGGGTGAGTTTTCATTACATGATTAATTTCATGATTGCAACTTACTAAAAAATTTGTGGAATCTCTTTTTTCTGCAATAAAAACGAAAAAACTTTTAAAACCTGAAAATGTCCACAGTGACTTGAGTCAACAGGGCTTTGTTTAAAAATACGAAAATTTATAATTGTGCTGATCATACATTGTAAAGGACAGATTAAAATTTATAAAATATCTAAAGCTACATTTCTGCAATTCTTTTAAATTTGCATTAATCAACCTTGAATACATATTTTAATAGTGTGCATAACGCAATTTTAAAATTAATCGAAGTTAAAGAGTGGGTTACTCTTTGATTATACCAATAAAAGGATATCATTTGTATATTTTTATTGGTTTTAATACCATGACACATGATGGACGTAAGGTCTGTTTCATTCTGAAACAAAAAATGTCAACTCGGTACCGGATATCCCTTTCTATGTCACACTTCCTTTTTCATCCCTTTTAAAAAAATAATGCTTACTATCGAGAAGTATGTGCCAACAAGCGAGAATAAAGTAAGGGATGTGAAAGGAACCTGTTTATCCCTTGTTTCTTTTATCTTAGACTTTAGTTTGCAAAGAAATACAAAAGAATGGCTTTTGTGCAATGTTTGCAGCTTTTCTTTAGTTGACATAACTTGTCTGCTGTTCCTAGCATTTTAATGAAAAACGGTTTTTTAGTCTATACATTGATTTTATATATATATATATATATATATATATATATATATATATATATATATATATATATATATATATATATATATATATAAGTTCAAAATGAAGATAAAACAATAGGAAATTACAGACATATGATAAAAGGGGGGAAAAGAAAAATATTTATAAGAAAAAAGTAACAGACAACTAAGATTTAAAAAAAAGGATAAAATTTTTTGAAAAAAATCTGGAAAATAAAAGATATAATCTTTTTATCAGCCCACAAAATTATATCCGCAAAAAAGAATGTTTTTTTGATATTGTATCAATATAGCCAAAGCAACATATATATTAATACAATAGTGTGAGGAGCACTCAAAAAATTTTTTTTACAAAAATTACAACAAATAAATAGAACACAATAAGTAAAAATAACGCTTAAAACAGAAAAAAAAAACAAAAACAGAATCAAACAAAATCTATAAAGCGAGTAGCGAATTGAAATGTACTTACATGAAAGGGAAATTTTTTAAGAATGATTTAAAAAATATATTCGTAACAAGACTGCCAGATTGCAAAATATGAAAACAAAAGCGCAAATTGAGCGTAGCTAGAGGAGTTTTGTTTACTTATCTAATGAGTCCTGTTTACTTGCACCTTATGCTCAATAAATGAAACTTATTGTTTCTCTTAATTTTCATCGTGTTTTTTGTATTTATTTTGCTGTATATATATATATATATATATATAAATTACACACATATGTTCCCTTGAACTACAACCAAGCTTGACAATAAAAACTTATATTAAACATAAGTATGTATTTTGTTTCTTATTAAAACTTTTAAAAATAATTCTTATTTCAAATTTGTTTTCTCAAAAAATAATGTATTATCAATTTAATATATTTGTTTTGAACATAACACTATGTTAGTATATTCATATTTGCTGAAATTTACACATATTTCTGTTAAATTTAAAATGAACATAAAATTATGTATAAAAAAGAAATTTATATAATTAATTGAAAATATGTGCTTTGCACATATTTTTAGGCTTACAAAATATTTTTAGTCTTACTTTTATACATGGAAAATTTTTTTGGCCACATCTTTTCTGAAAAAAGTGTCACATGATTTCGTCTTAGAAAGGGTTTTCTCTCTCTTCCATTAATTTAATGCTCTCTGCTTCTGCATAGTGTATTATCGTTATCTATCAGTTCAGAAGTTTTTTCTTAAACATTTCTAAAACATATATATATATATATATATATATATATAAATGTATATAAATATATATATATATATATATATATATATATATATATATATATATATATATATATATATATATATATATATATATATATATATATATATATATATATATATATATATATATATATATATATAAATATATATATATGTAACATAAAAAGCTTTTATTAATCTTTTTATGTTAGTTTCTTTGCTATGAAACAACTCCTACTTTATTCCTAATTAATTATTCTATTCCAAATTCTTTCTCACACTTTTAAAAGCCACACCCTGTTCTTAAATCTATTTTTGGCTCAACTATGCATTTAATTAAGAGCAGGACATATCTCCCTATGCTCTGTGTGGGAAACGCTAGATTTCTTTCATAAACCAATAGTAATCCTTATCACTTCCCTTTTCCCCTCAAATATAACAAAATAGAGGGAAATTCCTTTGCTACTTTCCCTAAGATAAAAACTTAAGCACACAGTTTTTGAGTGCGATTTTGAGCTCCGCCTTTTCTAGAATATGTCTTAAATATACTGAGTGAAGTTAATAAAATATTTTTTGCCTTCCAACTGCTATCTGCGTGGCCTAACATCACTCACCATGACTGCTACCCTTTCATATATATATATATATATATATATATATATATATATATATATATATATATATATATATATATATATATATATATATATATATATATATATATATATATATATATATATATATATATATATATATATATATATGTGTGTATATATGTGTGTGTATGTATATGTGTACTATTTAGTATGCTTTCAATTATTCAGTAGTATATTAGTATGTTAGATAGCACTCTATTTTGCGGATATAATCGTGTGGGCTGATGAAAAGATTATATCTTTTACTTTCCAGATTTTTTTAAAAATTTTTTTTCTCCTTTTCTTCGGATTTTTTTTCTCCATTTTTTTGTTATTCTTATTTTTATTCTTATTTTTCTTTTTTTTCCCCTTTTTCATTGTTCTTTAATTTTACCCTTGTTTTACCCACATTTTGAACTTTATATATATATATATATATATATTATTTAAGTAGAATACTATATATATACACACATATATGTATATTAATATTAGTATTAAAATGGCATATAAAATACCAAACATTATTTCAAATTAAAAAGCGACAAAATTACTTTGTTTCAAAGAGAGAAAATATTTCCTTTTTCCCTTGAATGAGAATTTATTTTCCAATTTAATTGCAAGAGTCGGTGAAAACACGGCGAAGTATCTTCCCAAATACAGTTCTCTTAAGGATCCAAAACAATCCCTTATTTGCGATACTACTAATATGCATGTAAATTAGCATTCGAAAGAAACCCGAATGTAATTTGAATACGACTAAACATTATTCATGAGAAAGCTTTTCAAATTATGTTATTTCTCAAGTACAATAAATATTTTATACAATATTACTTTACCGTCGTAAACAGTGTGAGATTTAAAAGATGATAAACAACTTTTTTTTACTTTTATTCTCAGATATTTCCGGTATAAACAATTGGAATAATTGGAGCACCAATTTTATCATATCGTTAATGACTCTTCCATTGATTTTGTTGTTTTTGAAACTAGAAAACTTTAAATGTTTATAATTATGGAAGGCGTTTAAAGCAACAATTTGTAGTAAATTCAATAAAGTTAATATTCGTTTTATTTTTACTATTAGAGTTGGCGTGGGTCTGCTGGAGGCCATTTTAGATTTTGTAAGAAAAATTTAGGTCAGTAAAACATAGAAAGAAATAGATCCCAATAAAATAAGTGTTATTATGATAATAAACGTAGTTTATTTTCAGAGTATAAATTGTTTTATTTTTGTTATTAAACTCTGTTTTTTAGTGTCATATTCTTAAGCAAGTACAAAATTGACTGTCTTTAAAGGTAATTTTTGAATTTTATAATTGCAAATATGATTTTTTTTATTTCAACTGTTAGTGTCAGTCATTTGTTCCCCAAAGAGGCTTAAAAGTTTAATTCCAAGTAATGCATTTAATTATAACTTATTATTTGGAAAAAATAAATAATGTTTCAGTTTTTAAAATAGCATTTATTTCATTGAAATTTTCAAATGAAATTATATTAGTTTTAATTTTTAATTTGTAACTGTAATAGTAACTTTCAGTTTTATTTGGAATTTTTAATTTTAGTTATTAAATTTAAAAAAAAAGCGGAGTCAATAAGAAAATAATTCCATTTCCACCATGTTGGAGAATTAGCCACTGCATTATTTGTGATCTTGAAAAGTCTGGTTATACTTTTTAAATATCTCATTTTATTCACAAAAATTTTTAATAGATAAATAATTACTTTTTAAATATAGGATGACTTCAAAAATAATTAACTGCTGTTTCATAATAAAGGCAAGGAAAAAATATATGTTATGAAAGAATAATATTAAACAAGTCATTCACATCGCCATAAACCTACTAAAACTAAAAAAAAAATAAATAATGAAATTTCAAATATTTGTTTGAAAGAATGCTTCTTATTAAAGCATTCCTTTTCAAAAGTACAAAACTCGCTCTTAATCCCCTCATTTAATAATCCATTTAAACAGTTAATGTTTTTAAAAAGTCATTTATTTTAAAATCGAATTTATTTAAAAAAATGCTTTAAAAAAAGAAAATGGTGAAAAAAAATTTTTTTTATTACGCTAAGATTATTAAAATACTTGAAAATTGAACTTAATTTTAATTTGCATTTCTATAAATATTATTGTTTAAATTCTTATTTTTGAGCAACTTGGTTTATCTGATCGCTTGTAAATTTGACAGTTTCAGGAAAGAGAACACTGTGTTGATTTATAAAGAAAATGTTCGCATGTATAAAGAAATGCATTATAATAAACATATATTAGGTGCTTATATGCAATGTAATAGATTAATTATGTAAATTATAATTTCTAATAAACAATAAATTAATATGTTTTGTTATTTTTCTATCAATAAGTAAGTTATAAACATTCAGATTTGCTAATAAATAAAATCGAACATTTACTGTTAAAAAAGCAAAACATTATAAACTATAAACTAATGTACTGAGATAAAAAGTATGGTCAAAACTATTATAATATTTAAAAACTTTCTTATGACAACACAAAAAATATCGGTAATTTTTATTAAAATAACAATAAAATATGGCTTTTGTAATATGGTAAATATGGTACAAATTTGTAATTTTATCATGATACCGTAGAGCATGGTAAAAACCATTTGGACTAAACCAAAAAAAAAACTATAAAAACCAAAAACCTTTAAGTTTTAATTTGATTTAAATGTTTGTTGTTAATACGAATTTAGATTTGAAAATCAAAATTTACGGCAAATCATTACAATATCAATTGAAAAACTACCAATGAATGGTTTAAATGCTCTGTATTTTGTTTTTATAAAGAAGATTTATTGTGTTTTAATAAAAATGTAATAATCATACAGTATAATAATTTTAGCAGAATTTTTTTCTGTATGGTCATGCCTATTTTGAGAGTAAAGACTGTCGCAAGCAGTAAAAAGTGAAATAAATAAGTAAAAAAAGCATGTTAGTAGTATATGTATTTTTTAAGTATTTATTTATTGTTCTTTTATTTCTTAATAACCCTCCTTGAGTATGCTTACCAAATAGGATTTGCAACTACTACAGTTTTACTCTATAATCTTGTAATTTTCCTCTATTTCAGAAGACGAAGGTACGAGTATTTCTAGGAATAATTCTCGGGAGAAGAAAACCTCCAGTGAAATTAACTAGCATTTGTGTCACAGAATGAAAACCACGAAAACCTATTCCAACAGAAAGGGTAATTTACGTACAAATCTATAATGTCTTACATCAGATAAAATATTCTTGCAATTAGATAGAGAAAGCTTTAGTCAATATAGCCAATATGCTTTGCAATGGTTGTAAAAATATCATTAATATAAGGAGTGTTTTATTTTATTTAAAAACCATCGTTGAACAGCTGACCCAATTTTTAGGTTTACAACTTCTAAACTTCAACTCCGTGAAATTGTTATTGTGAAACCAACCCAGAAGACAATGGAACTCCTAGATTTGGAATTGGGAGAAAATTAGGACTTTTTGTTGGAATTAACCGGCATTTGCGTTACATGCCGAGGGAAACCACGAGAACCTCCCAAGGTTAACCTGGCTTCAAGGTGGCTCTAACCCATGATCCGTCTACTATTGAGATTCGGGTTTCGTATAGACCAGAAAACGTTTGGATTCGAAACCGGTTCACCTTATTAGAAGGCAAACGCTTTATCCCCTGAGCCACCACGGCTGAAAAGGAATATACCAGCGGGAAATCGAATTCTGTCCGAAAGAAATGTTTGTAATAAAATAGAAATTAAAAAACTTACAAATGTTAATTTGCTAAAAGAACTGTACGCATTGCAAAAATATTAAAAACGCTAGAAATGCAAATTTTTTTCATTTTTTTAATAAAGACTAATTTTATCATATTTTGATCAAATTTACTAACTAATGATTTTCATTATTTAATCTATTAGTTTTTTTTCCAACCAGTTTTAGAATTTCAGACAATTATCCGAATAACATTTCATCAAATTTAAAATTTCAGATAGCTTTGAAGATGAACAAAGAAGCTAGTTACTGAAATGTTAATATCACAAAGGCTGAAAATAATAAATTCAGTGCTCCGTAATTTATTCTTCTGAATATATTTCAAAATATTTTACACTATCAAAAATGCCACTTCCATGAACCCATGAATAATATTTTGTAAAGAGTGAATAGTTGTAATGAGTTATGTCACAAAACGCACTAGTATCAGTCTAGATGACATACTTATGAATGGCTGCATTGAATATTCTAATAGTGAACAAATACAGTGAAATCCAAAACTTTACAATCAGTGACAAAGGAACATTCCGCTTGCCTTGCGTTTGAAGTAATGAGTTACGCAGAAACTGAAACATATTGTAGTGCGTGGAAACTCTTTTATTTATTATTTGCGAATCACGACAGTTTTGCGATCTATAATTATCATAAAGAAAGATATTTGTTTTCTAATTTAGAATTTTCGTGAGCAGAAATTCTTCTAAAGCTTAATTTTCTATTATAAATGGTGTCTGCTTTATTTATTTATTTTTAATGGCAGACACTTAACATCTCGTTCTTCACCTTATTAGAAACTGGACGTTTGCTCATTTTACGTTACCTGTTGGGCAATTGTGAACCTACATCACGAAGCAACATTCCCAACGTCACAATGCAACATATACCCGAGGATGGACTACATTTACACATCACACAACAGAGGACAACACACAGAGAGAAACAGCAATACCTTGAGAGGGATTTGAACCCTGAACTATTGCCATCTCAGTCAGGCTCGCTAACTGCTCTTTCACCTAGCTAGCGATGTCTATTTTATGCAACTCAAAAGGTGAATATTTCTTAAAAATTTTAACTTTAAAAAAATACTGTAATGTTTTGAAATGTTCTCTTTTAAAACCAATTTGACATTTGCTCAGACAGAAAAAAAATTAGACCAGTTCAAGATTAAAATTTTTTTAATAAAATATTTGTATTGTTTTCAACCAAAAAAAAAAGAAAAAAAGAATGCAATATGTTTACATGAGCTGTACAGTCTAACTTACAGCCCGGTGTGTTTTTCTTTTTTAATGCA
Organism: Parasteatoda tepidariorum; assembly: GCF_982258835.1. NCBI lineage: Eukaryota > Metazoa > Arthropoda > Arachnida > Araneae > Theridiidae > Parasteatoda > Parasteatoda tepidariorum. Next base: position 76,193,016 of record NC_141760.1, read on the forward strand.
AAACCAAGAAAAGAAATTTCATCAATTTAAAAAAAAAAAAAACTAGATTTGCATAAACAATTTATTTAAATTATTTCTAAACATCATAACAATACTTTCTGTGGGCCTGTATAACAATTCTTTGCGAAAACAGCAAGTATTTTCTTTTATAACACGACATAAAGTTTCCTGTTAAGTGAAAAGAAAAGAAAAACAAAAGGAAAATAGTAATAAGAAACAGCTACGCCTAATCTTTTAAGCCGTTACGGATTTTTTCCGCGGAATTACTTCATCTTCAAAGATAGATTTACTAAAACAGATGAGCTCTTATCTAAACAGTAAAATTAAGCCAGGTGGTACTATTTATTTTGGTAGAGATCATCAAGTTACTTCGGTCAGACAAATGTTTGAGTTTCATTATTTATTTACTCAAGTGACATTTTAATTATAAAGCAATAAAATATTTTCAGAACTTTAAATTTCTTTTGTTTTGAGTTCACATTTGTGTTTCGATAGTGTCTATACGTTTGTGGTAGTACAAAGAGAATTCATAATATATTTTTTCACTGATATTTCATTGTAATATATCAGAAATTCAGTTTTGAAATATTAGTTACGCAACGTTTTCTTTTTCTGAACAGCACAGTCTAGCTGATAAAATAGTTAAGTTATTAGACAGATTAAATACTATATATTGAATATTCGTGGGAACATATCAGTTTTTAAAAATTTCTCATCAAATGATTCTGAAATTTTTGAGCCCATTGACCAAGTAGAGTACTTGCTGACCAACCAATTTTGTGTAAATATAACGACCTAGGATCATTCCATTCATATAAAGGTTAGAGAGATCATTCCAATATGACTGATCCTGCTGTCATAATTCAAACGTAGTCAAGAGATTTATACTAGGATAAAAAATAATGTTGCTTGATTTGCAAAGAAATGCACCAGAATCTAATTAACAACAATTTGATTATTATTGAAAATCCTTTTATGAGAGACTGTACGAAAGAAAAACAAGATGTAAATAAGTAATACACGATGTGACATGCTTTAAAGATGAAGAAATAAAAAATTGCATAAGCTATTTTATAGGGACAGTACACAAACGATTATAAGGACTCTTTCCCCATAAAAAAGACTAATTGCATTCATCAATGTTCACAAAGGAATAATATAAATCAAAATACAAGTATTTTTAAAAGAAAACATTTTTATTTAGTTTTCAAATAAATTTGCACTGTTTAGGCTAATATTTAAAATATTCTAATTTTGGAAAAGAAATTATAGTGGTTTTAAGAAATTTTCGGAAAAAAAAGAAGCATTGAACAAAACTATCTTTTAATTGCTTGAACGAATAGAACGAAATTCACGAAAATTCATTAAATGTTTAAAAGTCTTAATCTGTAGGTAACTAAAAATAATATTTTATAATATTTATTTTCATAATATTTATTTTTGTAATATTTATTTTTATGATATTTATTTTTATGATATTTATTTATATATATATTTCTAAAATATCAGGCATTTTCTTTGTTTTTCTAAAACTTTTCCGAGCTACCTTTGTAAATTATAAAATAAATTTCGCCCGAAAACCAAAAATACAGGATATAAATTATATGAAACAATAGATAAAATGAAACTAAAGCAGATTTATTAGACAAATTGAGGCTTAAAATGAAATTCTGGCTAAAGCTAAGAGCAAAAATTAAAGTTTCTAAGAAGATAATACGAAGAAGAATTTTTGGAAAGCTAGTCTTTTGTTTGCTTGTTAAGCTGTGTAACACGAAGTGTGTTTTAAGGTTCATTAAAGAAGATTTCTTTTGCATCTCTTGCCTTTTACAAGCTTCCAAGAAAAAATACGTGTGTAAATAATTTTTTAAATCACATTTTATGTCTTTAACAGATTTTGTTTCATTAAAGTGATATTTTTTATGTCAAACAACTCATTGGACACTCAATATCTGAATTATATCTAATTATATATATATATATATATATATATATATATATATATATATATATATATATATGTTAAATTTAAAAAAATATATATACAATGTTGTACCATAAAGAATACACTGCGAACTATTTTACTGTCTCGGGACATAAACTGGTGAATACTAATTTACACCAAGAGTGGTGTAGCGAAACATCAGAGATATATCTTTATGGGATCAAACATCAAGGACAGTTCTTGATGTCATGAAACACAAGTAATGTTTCTTAATCCTTTTTTTACCCAATTAAATAGTTGCCGCCATTTTTGGTGTTCAGTAGTAATAAAATGTTTAAGAAAGATAATATATAATACCCTCAGGGATCAGTGAAGTTATATTTTCGATGAAATTAAAAATAGAATAGTTAGCTTAGGGTATATATATGAATTGAATTTTTTAAAATAAAACTAGCAAGGGAAACTTACGCATAACAAAGAGAATATTAAGGAAATCTTGAATTAGGCTAAACTGCACATAAGCGGGAAGAAATGAAATGCTATAAAATTATTTAATGCAAATAATGCAATTAATTCAAATTATTATTCTCTTTATTACGCCATTTGAAACGCCAATACTTTGAGCAACGGTTAAATTTCGTTTCTGTAAGTTCAACTGCCGTAAAGACAATGGCAATTTTTTTTCGTTCCATACTCAATTGTAAACAATCTCAAAACGATATCAAAGTACGTCAAAGTACTGTGGATGATATAAAAGCATGTTTCTGGAATAATCCTAAATTTCAATAAAAAATATTTCCGGAACTGTATGAATGCCTTTGAGCTTGAAGAAAGCGCTTTCCATTATTGTTTGGAATTTACTGCTTCCATTGAGGTACATAATAACACTTGATTAGGTATTAACTAAAAATAATTTTCCATTAAATATTTCTCGGGGATCGTTCATCATCAAATTCCGAGCAATATTACACAGCAGATTTTACAGTGTGTAAAATGTTCATAAATTTTTTATGCGTCATTTAAGGAATTTTTAAAATAAAAAATTAAATTTCTAATTCTTGGTGTTTTAAAAATATTTTTCTTATGTGCTATTTCTGTTGTTTATTTTTGAATACGGACGTGTTGACTTATATTTTTATTAATTTTTTCGCTACTATTGTCAGAAAAAAGTTAAACTTTAAATTTCTTACTACTCTTTATCCCTTGAGAATGAAAAATAGTCAAAAGTTATTCATTTAAAAAAAAGTAACCAAAGCATGTATTTAACTTATTTAAATTTCAAAAACCAAAAAAGAAATCTTTCACCATTCCTTTCTTAAAAAAATGAAAAAGAGCCTGAAATATGCCATTCAATAAATAATACATAATAGAGCTCCAACGGCTTCGAAGGTTGGTAGCATTTTTCTACCTCATACACTATGGAAATACACAATTGTAAGACATATCAACAAAATCTGGACTGCCACTTTTCCACAATTTTATTTTTCAGAATTATGGGTTACGAAGTTATCTGTTTTCCATTCGGACAGTTTCAAATGATGTGTCAAAAGCTTCCAAAAACGATAAAGACAAGAACTGTCACCAAAATGGCGTATACACTTTATCGCCTTGTGCCAAAAGTATGTCCACACCCACAAACACATGTGGATTAGCGTCGGCAACACAAGAGATATGAACAGGGTTCTACTACTCCGTTTCATGTTTTATTTCTTAAGATTTCCAAGTGGTAAGTTGTTTTTCTCTGAGAAGATTGATGATTGGTGGTGGTAGGTACAATACATATTTCATGGTATTGCCGAAAGTATTAGTACCGTAAATATTAATGTAGATGGTAACGAGTGCTGAAAATCTTGCGTTTAGGTTTTAGGGAGAGAAAAGCTTACATTATTTGACATATACACTTCACATAAGGATTTCTATCATTTTTTTCTTGTTCTTTTAATTCTATTAAAGCAACATTTAATGCTTGCAATGACAGCCTCTGATTAAAGAAGAATCTTATTTTATTTTGAAGTGAAACTGAAACTTACACCAAAATCTATTCTAACTTACCTTGTAAGTTTAATTTTTATATCTATGTTTACTAAAATATATGTTTAATCAAAGTGGCTGAGTGCTCAGACACTTAAATGTTATTGTGAAGAACTGGGGTTCGATTCCCAGTGGTGGCGTGGCACCCACGCAGTTTCAGATCGATGGGTACCAGGTAGTCTGCGAAGTAAAGATGGCTTGTGAGGAGTGCTAACGACATTGCCACAATCTTGCCATAGGTTACAAAACTGCGAAGCATTTATCTCCCTGTAATCCAAGCCTGCAATGGGCTGTTGCGGAAATGTACAACTTTACTTTAATCAGTAATGAATAAAGACCAAAAATTTTTTCAGTTTTCTAATAAAAACAAGTTTGCGTCACTGATTAAAAAGAAATAGTGTGAGCACATGTTTTTTTAAGCCACGCTGAAAATATTCATTTATCAAAATAATTTATTTTGCTCGCACAAAAGTTTCCTTTAGCTTCAAAATGTTTTGTACAAATTTATTCTACAGTAACTTGATCTATACGAAAATGTATTATTACAAGTTTGGTTTAACAGTGACATATAACAATCCGAGTACATTAATTGAATAAAACAAATATTTTAAAACACCATATTTTTTTGGGAATACAATGCATCATGTTATTATCTAATATCCCTTTTTTTCAATTTCATCTTTCGAGCCTAGCCTTGCTTGACTAAACTTGCTTTGGGTTCTTTTTTTGCTTGTTTTTTTTCTTAACTCCTGCATCCCTAAATCATATTTGATCTAGTTTTTAAGAGCCCTTTTTGCAAGATTTTGTGTACAAAACTTTCATTGTATAAGAACCGGAGCATTTTTATCCGCTTCAAAACAGTAACTTTGTTCTTAACAAAGTGTACTTTAATTTTTATCAACGTTAGAGAAAAGCAAATTCTTATTGAAAAAATTCAATATTTGAATAAAAACTTCATGTTTAGGTTTGGTTAGAGTCTTATTTCCTTATATTTGTGTACAAGTCATTGCTTATCATTATGTTAACAAGATCAAATAATATATGGAGTCGTATGCAACACAGTAAAGCATTTTCTTTTCCTTAGGAATGAAATACTTTCGATACAATTTATAAGATACTAATAACTTAAGTCTGTACTTAAGAGTATTTTTACATACCTGAAATTACGTCAGGTAATAAATGTAACAAAAGATCTATATTGCATAGTAACTATTATATCGTCTCTTTCTTTTTGCTAACAGAACTTCAGGTTTCTACGATACAATTTTTTTTAAACTTATTGAACAGTATGTGATTGATGAATTTATAAGATTGAATGCAACATATATTAAATTTTTAGAAGCAGAGAATTGGTAAATAATTAAACCAAACAAACTATAAAATATTTTAACTTATTGCTTAGTCTTTAATAAAGTGTTTCGCTCACTAAACTACATCACTTTAGAATTCCTAACATTTCTAAAAAAAGAACAAAATTTTAATTATTAAATTATTTATTTATTAAATTATTAAAAAAATTAAATTATTAAAAATTTAGTTTTTAAGAGAGTTTGAAAAGCAATAAATTTTAGGTAATTAACATTTAGTTAATTACATCTTTAACAATCATTTTTCTTAAAAAATTTAACCTAAATTTATCTAGTGAATACAATAGTTTTTTATTAAGTTTTTTCGCTGTTTTACACACAAGTATGCTAATTTCGAGAGTTTTGGCTTTATAATACTTGACGTGTGGTGAGAAACAACTTTTCTAGTTCTCGTTTTTATGTTTTCACGGAATTAAATTACTTTGACTTCGTTTAAAAATTAAAATTCTTAACTCTAGTGTGCGTGCAGAAAGATGGTTAGAAAATACAGCGATGTAACTTGCTACACATCGTGTTTTATTAAAATTAAAATAAAAATGTACATTTTCAGAAAAATAAAATTTTAGTTCCAAGACATTTTTTTTTACTGAGAATCACTTCAAATCTCTACATTTAAATTTATAATTATTAATAAATATTGCGTAAAAAAAGATGTATCTAGTCTCACTACTAAAACTTTATTTTTTTGAAAGTTGAAAATATTAACTATATATTGTTAATATGTAGACATAAAGTATAAAGTTTTAGAACCAATCAGATGTGCATTTTTAACAGAATTTTTTTGGAAAAAAGGCAATTATAAATGAGTCTTAAAATGATAAGATAGTTTATGTTTAATAGTTTTGTTTTACGTTTTAAAATAATACTTCAAAACCAACTTTTATAATAATTTCCCCATATCAATAATTGATTGCCAAAAAAATTTATTTTCTTACACGAATTAAAAAAACAAAACAATTAGTCATAAAAAAGAATTTATTGAACTTGCTTGATGATTAAACCATTTTTATGATAAGGAATTTAATCAATATCTTTAAATTATGTTAAAAAATTAAAGTTTATGAAAAACATTTTGATTATTTAGAATTACCTTTTTTTTATTTAGTCCAAAATATGTATTGGAATAAAAAAAATATTGCTCAAAAATATGCATTGGAATAAAAAAATGTATTTCTTTTATAGAAAAAGATTTTAACACACAAATTAATATTTAACAGTTTTCCGACACCTTACGTGTTCATAAATTCTAAACACGAACAGAAAATCGTTATGAATTTTTCAAATTTTCTGACAATTTTCGTGTTCATAGAATATGAACGTTGACCTTAAAAACTCGATCAATTTTTTAAATTTTTCGGCTTCGGTTATTCAATTTTATTTTATTAAAATTTGGTAGCGATTCATGAGAGAAGGTACTTTGCCAGCTGTAGGTAACAATTTCTGTTCAGCAAACAAGTGAATTGTTAAGTAAAATAAATGGTGAGGTAAGAAAAACAAAAAATTGATTTTCAAGAATAAAGATAAACTTGTTATCACTTTACATAGAGATCCACCTTAAACAATTCTTATTATTTCCAGTGTAGAGTTACGGGGGGAAAATTTTATGCAAAATTAACTTTTCCTTAGAGAGTTTTCTTTGCTATTTTTTTTTCAATATGATAGAGAATTTTACAACTCACGACTATTTAATTTTATGGTTATCATTTGTTGCGTAAATATATGAATAAATAAATAATAATATATGTAATTAATTAATGGTGGCTAAAAGCAAGAGTAAAAAAGTCATAGTTTCAAAATTAACTGTTTTTTAAAAAATTTGTTTTCCAAAAATACTGCCTTAAGTTTTTTTCTCATTGGATTGCTTCATTAAAGTTCAAATATCTGCTTATTCTTTTAAAAATGTATGAATTTTTTTTATCAGACTAAGTCGATTAATTAGTTTTTGGGGGAAAAAAATTATACCTCCTTTTCAATTTTTACTTCTTGAAAACATATAAAATGCTTTTTTTTTTTTTTTTTTAAATTTCGACTTTAAAAATTTCTCTAAATTTGCAATACTGCTGAATTCTTTTCCTTTTAAAATTTAGATTAAACTCTTGCGTTGATGAAAGTTTCTTTTTTGCTTACTCTGTTTGTTTATTTGTATATCCTGTATTCAATAGATCAGTGTAAATGAAGAGTTTTGTTAATTGAGAGCATAAAAAAAGAAAGCTCTCATTAATAATATTCTGGAGTGGTATATTCTTTGTTTCTTAATTATTATTTTTTCTTGAGATCAATTTCAATTTTAACGTTAAAAGTTTTGCTAAATTTAAGATAAATTTATTCTTTTTTCTTGATTAAATTAAAATTAAATTTTTAATTCAATCAGATTAAAAAATATTAATTGCAATATCCTGTTTATAATAGATGAGTATAAGTTGAGAGTGTTGTTACGTGAGAGGTTAAAAAAAGAAAATCCCCCTTTAATATGAATCTGGAAAGGTTTGATTCTATGCGACTTAATCTTATTTCTTTAAAACAACTAAATTCTAATTTAAATTTTGCCTCTAAGAATTTCGCTAAATTTACATCACTGCGATAGTTGTTTTTTTATTGATTAAATTTCAATTCTCTCTTTTGAATTAAATATACTTTTTCATTTCTCGTCGAAATATTAATTGTAATATTCTGTATTTATTAGACGAGCGTATATTGAGAGTTTTGTTAACTGAGAGAATAAAATGCGAAAAGCCATCGATCTGATTATGGAGTGGCTCGATTCATTACTACTTTATTTAGTATTTAATATTTATCAACAACAATATTTCAGGAAAATGATGCTCTTGTCAAGATATGCTTTCGTCAGCTGACCCAGAACCTGTTTTGGTTTCGTGATTATGCTACTGATTGTTTTCAGTCATGTGATTATGAGAAGAATCTGCTCGAGCCTGATCTTAAACTGCATTTCTCAATTTTTTTTTCTGATTCTATTTTTTAGTGAAAAGATAAAACAAGTAAATTTCAGTTTAATAAAAGTTAATAAAAATATGATAACAGAGAGGCAAGCTTGCTCCGGACAGCAAATATATATTTTAAAGTGGTAGTTTATAAATTATGATTCTTGGTTTAATAAATTCAATCTAGTAGATTTTTATCCACCACTATTTCTAAATAATTCGTAGGCTTATATAATTCTCCACTTTATAGTACTTAAGTCATGTTATACCTTTTAAAAAGCAAACAAAAATAGTAAAATATTTTCAAAATTGTAGTTATTTACCGTTTTTTATAATTATTTTGGAGTGTCCGGAGCAGTTGGCATCTCTGTAATAATGTATCATCTATAATTTTTTTCCTTGTATTTTTCATAAAAAAAAAAAAATTCCGACAAACATTAAAATTAAAAGAATTTTAATGCCACCCCTATTACGCTACAATATTCAGAGTTATAATGCAGATAACATTAGAGTATTCCAGAATTTTATATAAGCTTTCTATACAGCTCAACTGTTAGCAGTGCTAACTATGACCAACTTTAAACCAACATTATGCTAATTACCGAAATGGAGTGAATTTTGTATGATTAAAGTGTATAATTGAAAGGGAAGGGAATTGAGGCCAATCATTTCTAAGAGTTGCCCATTGTTTCCTTTGAAATGTTAAAGCAGATGCCGGAGCCTTTTCTTCTGATTCTATTTTTAAATTCTATTTTTCAGTGGAAAGATAAAACAAATATATTTCAGTTTAATAAAAGTTAATAAAAATATAATAATATATCATTTATAATTTTTATCGTTGTATTTTTCATTAAAAAAAATTACGACAAAATTTAGAATTAAAAGAATTTTTATGCCACACATATTACGCTACCACGCAGGATATTCAGTGTTATAATGCAGATAACATTAGAGTATTCCAGAAATTTTATAAAAGCTTTCTATACAGCACAACTGTTAGCCGTGCTAACTATAACCAACTTTAAACCAACATGAAGCTAATTACCGAAATGGAGTGAATTTTGTATGGTTAAAGTGTATAATTGAAAGGGAAGGGAATTGAGGCCAATCATTTCTAAGAGTTGCCCATTGTTTCCTTTGAAGTGTTGAAGCAGATGCCGGAGCCTTTGTTTAAGTTCTCAATTAAATGTGATAGCTGCAACAATGTTTAAATTGGAAATTGCTCTAAGCCATATAAATTACACGCGCCCTTTATAAAGAGGATGATAAACTCAATTATTGTGAAATGGAGAGAAATATCAACAATCTTAATTTGACACTAGACTGAAAACGCCTTAAGTCACTTAAAATGGGGGATTTATTCTGTAAATTTTAAATTAAACTTCTAATGGTATTAATTTGAAACAATTCTTAAAAATTAATGAATTGTTATAAATGGACAATTTAACAAGCTTTTTCAGACTTTTAACAATAATAATTTTAATTTAGTATTTTATGATTTATTATAATAATAATTAAATCACGTAATATTAAAAAAAAGCCCAATTTCTTTCCTAGAATATCTGATAATTACCAAAATGTTATTATTAATGCATGCGTAGCCAAAATAAATTATCCTGCTCCAAAGATCTGTTTATTTACATGTATACTATGCACAATTATGGGTGATAATTACAAAGTTTCTGGGACATAATAGAAGTGCTCAATATGCTTACTCTTTAATTTTTCAGCACATATCCCAATGTTTACCCTTCGATGCTGATCGGGCACATGTGTTCTTTTTATATATTTTTTCTGATGCTCTGATACAAGCAAAAATATATTTTCCTATTTTTTAATTGTATTTACTAGTCTAAGAAATCTGTTAGATTATCGGAATTATATTTATATTAAAACATAAACAGCAAAAAAAAGTAGCCATACTTAAAAAAATTATTAATAAATATATTTGCAAGATGATGAAATTTCAATAATGCATAACTAATTTTCTTTGATTTAAATAACTGCTAATTTGAATAATTATTGTTTGTAAGAGAGAGTTGCTTCGAAGATTTTTTCTTGAACGCAGAAAAAGACACCGGAATTTTCATGCGGTATTTCGAAACCAAAAATTATTAAAACGCTGAATATAATATTTTAAACTTATTGGTATCTAAATTAATACAAATAAAATAATGAAAAAAGTATGGATAATAAGTTTAATAAAAACTTTGCGTCAAAAGGTTAAAATAGTCCCGTCTATACATTGGAAAGCATGTTTTAATCAAAGTCCATAATAGCAGCAGTGATGCGTTCAAAAATTTTGGCATTGGGGTAGATGTGTGCATAAGCATAAATTTGTTCATGCGTAAATGTGTGCATAAACATACATTTGTTGCTTGCATAAACATACATTTGTTGCATGCATAAACATGCATTTGCTGTATGCATAAACATACATTTGTTGTATGCATAAACATACCTTTGCTGTATGTATAAACATACATTTGTTAGTGCATAAATATAAATTTTTTCATGATATGTTTACATGATGATCATCATGTTGCACTTCCCATGCCAACAACACTACCGAGAGGCATCACTGCTGTTGTAACGGACATTAATAGAAACATGCTATAGGGTGGATCGGTGGATCTGTTTCACCATTGAGATGTGTATTAGATGACCAAGCATGAAAACATGATTGAACATTAATTGCCTGTAGCATAAACATTTGGAGGGTATCTTTCATTATATCCTCGACCAGTCGTATACTGAATGACTCATTTAGACTAATTCTATATAATAATTAATGGTCTTGGTAAATAATGATAATATACCTTTCTTGTGGCACGCTTTTTATTTGCATACTCATTTTTAAAAAAAATGGTTATTAGTACTACTTATTCTGCTAAGTAACTCATAAACATGCAAAAAGGTTTAAATGAATTGAGTTGAGGAACGGAAATTTGAAGATATATATTTTTCAAATAATTTTTTAAGACTAGTATTTAGGTTACTTCCCCATTTAAACATGCAATTTATGTTGAGTTTTATTAACGCTTTTCGAAATTTAAATATAACGCAATACGCTTATGAGCCATTAAAATTTTTTTTTATACATTTTAAATAATTGTGTTCATTTTAAAGTGCGTTCATATTGTTTCCATACTAATTAAAATCTTAATTCAACAATATTTAATTAAGTTTTTTTTTATTTTAAATTCTTTTTTTTATGATTTTTATTTTTTATTTTCTTATAATTATATTTATATCCTCAAAGAACACATTCTAATGTTCAATTATCGTCAACATGTTGTAAGAAAACATATTAGCAATTGTCACAGAAAAATATTTTTAATTATAGCAGTTTTTAAGTATACCAATTAGCTATACAAATTTTTAAGTGCACCGTGTCATCTCATATCTCATCAATAAATAATTCGGCTATAAATCATATCATCAACGCATAGTTTATACGACAATGTAAGAGGTATAAAAACAAGCTGTTTCCTAAACATGTTGCAATAGGCGATTTCTGCCAACTAGTTTGTAGATCAAATGCATAAATTTTGCGCAAAAAAAATATTTAATGGTCAAATGTCCTAACGAATAATGTATATGAAATATACAATTTAATATAATAATGTAAAGGGGAGAGTCGGGTAGCCCGCCCACTTAAGGAGTATTGCTTATATTTCTGTATAATATTGAGTAATAATCAATATTTTTGTATGTTTCTATTGTTTTATAATCTAATTAAATAATGCAAAACCAATAAACCAAGAAAATAATAGTTGAACTTAAAAAAATAGAAATTTAAAAAAACTCGCTTTCAGCTCTTTTCAAAATGTGTCGGGTAGGCCCGGCCAGTTACAAAAATTATGTTCTTTGACTGTTTTTTTCAGGTGTAAATGAAAATGACCAATGTATTGACAATAGATAAACCTCATTTATCATTTTTATCACAAAATTATTTTACTTATTACATATTTATATACTTTTAGTGACACTCCCCTAAATCTAAAAATTAAAAACTAAACTCAGTGGCGAGCCAGCCCATGAGGGCCAAGGCCTACTGTGCCCATCTCAGTTTTCTTGACCTTGGGCACTGGGGTGCAGGAGCAGATGTTCCGGTCAGGTGGTCAGCCGTATGCGGAACCCCCAGTGTTTAGTTCCCAAGCATGCTTGGTACTCATTTATCGACCCACTGAAGGGATGAAAGGCTGAGTCAACCTTGCCCGGCCCGAGGATCGAAGCAGGTAACTGTGGTACGACAGCGCGAAGCGCTACCGCTCAGCCATCGGGAGTCAAATCTAATAATTAGTGTACGTCAAAACAGAATAATTTCTAATAAAGTATTAATATTTTCTGCGATGAATATTTTCCAATACATTTAATATTGCAAATAATATATTTATTGATGTGGC